>NC_092149.1:6214510-6282010 GCF_045791955.1 Oncorhynchus clarkii lewisi | reverse complement strand
CCTGGACACATGTCTCAGGCAGCCCACCTGTTGTCCGCCGGCGAGCGAGTGATCGAGCCAGCGAAGGCCCTGTCTATGACATCCATTATTTAGGGCCCCGCCGAGCGACTCTCATTTTCCAGCGGAATTTGAGAAGCCGTGTAGAACACTGTGAACAGCTGCTGCCTGACCAGTAGTTTACCACTCTGCAAACAACTTATCTGAGATCAGTTTACACTCCATGTTTACTGGCTGTATGTATGCCTTTTAAATATGCTGTATGCTTTACATGGTAAAGGTTAGAACTTCTGTATCCTACTTGGATATCTTGGTTAGTATTAATCTATGTTCCACACTACAATCTACTTACATTTGGCATTTGCTGTCAGTTTACACTCAGTGAGAACTAGAATCAGACCTTTGGTATTAAAACAAATGAGATATTGGGTCACCAATGAGCGACAACAGAGTGGATCAGGATGTCTGTTTGAATAAACGAGTTCCTTTTGGAAGTGTGGGTGTTCTCAGTCATCTCAGTTCCCTGTATTGTTCCAGTAGAGGGGCTCCATTACAAATCCATCCACACCATAAACACACTGTCTCGTGTGTCCCAAGGTACTGGCATTATTTTCAATGAACTCTGCAACTCTTCCAACTGGTGGCTTTTATCACACCTGGCACCAGTTGGACTCCAAAACATTGACAACAAATACATGTTGACATAGTAAAATAACTCAAATAGTTTCATGCTGAAACCCTCATATTAAACACCAATGATATTCATTAAGTTGATGGTTTTGTATTTAGGAGAATGTTTTACAGCTTTGTCATTGTATTTAGGATAATGTTTGACAGCTTTGTCATTGTATTTAGGATAATGTTTGACAGCTTTGTCATTGTATTTAGGATAATGTTTGACAGCTTTATCATTCTATTTTCTGTTTTAAAATCATCTTATTAAATGATTTCATATATTTTACTTGTGATAAGGCCGGAGAGAGGACCAGAGATAATTAGACACCTGAGCTAACCTGAAGTACCCAAACGGGCCACTAGATGTATTGTGACAGATTACATAAAATCCTTGAAAGATACCAATATAAATTTTGGAAAGTTTACAGTAATATATACCCTGCCTTTGCAACCTTAGTTCTAGCCATCAAATATCTTTCACTGAGTTGGTTCCTGGTCTACGTCATGAGCAGGAGGGAAAGAGATAGAAGAAGATGATGTGAGCTACAGGAGGAAGCAATGGGTTAATTTGAGAAAGAAAACAGAAACCACAACATCATGAGTAGAGAAAACCAAAGGTAGGAAAGGATCTCCAACATGCAAGCCAAGAGTTGTTTTGTTGTGCGGGGGGATTTGGAAGGTCCTAGACAAGTCACGTAGCAACACTGGTGATCAACCCCATCAACAACAAAACATATGATAACGTTGTTAACTAAGAAACGGGGGAGGGGGAGGGGGGGGGGGGGACACAGGCTACAGCACAATCAATCGTTAAAAATCAAGTTAAAAAAACAGATCAGAATCAACACCCCGTGACAAAGTTAAATCTGAAATATCCAAACTCTTAGAGTCTGCAGGAACATCCCTCAACCACCACTCCTGAACCCCCCCCACCCCCGTAAGGGAAGCACGCAGTTCAGCTGAAAACCACTTCATACTGAAACAAAGTCACGCACACCAATCTATGGACTATGGAAAACCGCAACAGAAAGATGACAATAAAACCAACTTCCATGCATCTAATCACCATTTCAGCTTGTTTGTGTGTGTCAGAGTATACTGGTAAGACGTTAGTGATCTGCCCAATGCAGACTCAGCTATTCATCCTCAAACCATCATGTCCCTCCATCAGATACAGTTTCTTACCCGTAAGCCAGCCTGTCAGATCAGAGAGAGATAGACATTGACAACTGGTGACATCACGTTTAGAATCAGAATTAGATTCACGCTTTAGAATCTAAGAATGTCACGCAGAGATGCACACCACACAAGACACAGTCCCGCCTCCACACTCAAAAGAGAATGAATGGGCGGGGCTTACAGTCCCACCTCCACACTCAAAAGAGAATGAATGGGCGGGGCTTACAGTCCCACCTCCACACTCAAAAGAGAATGAATGGGCGGGGCTTACAGTCACACCTCCACACTCAAAAGAGAATGAATGGGCGGGGCTTACAGTCACACCACTCTAGAGAAAGAAAACATTACATTTTACAATCCAAGGTATTTTTTAAAAGATGAAAATCACTAGATACTGCGGGTAAGAATAGAAACGGGCACATAGATCATTCAAAATGATCAGCTGTGAACAAAACAGGTGGTGTAACAGTATGATATTCTACAACTAGTTTAGGGTTGAAAAATTCTGGTAACTTTCCCAATGTCCCAATCTTCTAACTGGGATTTCTGGAACATCTTGGGAAAGTTACGGTAGTTCTACAACCTTACACTAGTTGAACATTTTCTACCCTGTAAAAGATGTTAATAAAAATGAAATACATGTTATTGTCACATACACTGGACAGGTGGAGTGAAATATGTTGTTTTAATATGACACACGTCCAACAAGACAAGGAGTATCACTATGTCATAACATACCCATAAGGCCTCTGGATGAACGCTGGATGGATTTGAGGAACACCAAATGAGAAACCTGGAATAGGAACAAGTTGTTTTTAACTCTACCGTTATGTGTTCAATCTAAAGCTTGAACTATATACACATATTATAAATGCATTATAATCCCATTATATCAAATGTGATCAGTGCTTCCAATGTAACTGCTCAAGTACTTATAGATCAGGTAGATGGTAGGAAAAAAAACACATTTTAAACATTTGGTGTCTGTAAAAATAACCTATCTTCATTCACACTAGCTTCACTGCCTGTTCTGCTAGTCCCCCCCACTACAGTACACTTCGTCTAAATCCCATGTTACACATCTACCATACTACACACCGTGTGTTAACATACTGTAAGCAGGTGGTTAGTTTGCTCGTTTTAGCAGCTCGTCATTGTTTGTACGCCACCTTGGTCGTCCAAGCTGTGAAATAAACGTGTGGCGCAGCCCTCCGCCAGCGCGTCCATCCCCTCACCTGGCTGCATGACCCTGGGCTTGGCCCCCAGGTAGGCCAGGTTCACATTGGCTTTCCGGCCGTCGATGATGGGGTTTGGGTCCTTGCAGGCTCGGTCCGCAGACGCCCGGTCTGCCATCGTCACCTGAGGGACGGAAAGGGAAGAATACAGAATCAATACATGTTTCCGTTGTCTGAATTGATCAGATGTTCACTCAGTGGGGGGGTTGGCTAAAGCTGGTCATTGAACTACAATTCATTTAAAAGTATTGATCACGTCTCAATAAGAAAAGCACGAGGGTATTACAATCAGAATAAGGAAAAGTGTAGAGAAATGTTCCTTCATTAGTTGAAGGTAAAGACATGGTTTATGAAGCACAAGTCAGCATTTCTAGGATGATTCCATCACATCACCGTGGACCTCTTGAGCCCAAGACACCACGCCTGAGCTTCAGCTGAATACTTAGCAGAACAGAACGGTGAGCCCAAGACACCACGCCTGAGCTTCAGCTGAATACTTAGCAGAACAGAACGGTGAGCCCAAGACACCACGCCTGAGCTTCAGCAGAATACTTAGCAGAACAGAACGGTGAGCCCAAGACACCACGCCTGAGCTTCAGCTGATACTTAGCAGAACAGAATGGTGAGCCCAAGACACCACGCCTGAGCTTCAGCAGAATACTTAGCAGAACAGAACGGTGAGCCCAAGACACCACGCCTGAGCTTCAGCTGATACTTAGCAGAACAGAACGGTGAGCCCAAGACACCACGCCTGAGCTTCAGCGGAATACTTAGCAGAACAGAACGGGGAGCCCAAGACACCAAGCCTGAACTTCAGCAGAATACTTAGCAGAACAGAACGGTGAGCCCAAGACACCACGCCTGAGCTTCAGCTGAATACTTAGCAGAACAGAAAGGTGAGCCCAAGACACCACGCCTGAGCTTCAGCTGAATACTTAGCAGAACAGAACGGTGAGCCCAAGACACCACGCCTGAGCTTCAGCTGAATACTTAGCAGAACAGAACGGTGAGCCCATTCCGGAACTGCAATTCATTGACCGTTCATAAATGGGCTACAAAATTGTGTGAATCAATAAGTAACATCAGACGCATTATGGATAGGCGAATGACAGCCTTTTTCATTCAAGACATATTGGTGCTGGATACATTTAAGATTCTACCCATAATGTCTGCATTTAACAATATGACAAACTAATTACGCAATCGATCGATCAATCAATCACAATGACATTCAAATGTACATCTATAATACTTACGAATCCATAACCTCTGGATTTGCCCGTCTGTCTGTCCGTTATAACAACAGCCTCGTCGATATCACCGAACACTTCGAAGTATTTCCTGAGACTGGAGTCCGTGGTGTGATATGGAAGACCTCCTACAAATATCTTTGTGTAGGTTGTGTCCTTCTGAGACGAGTGCATCATCATTTTTGCGGTAAACAGTAGGCAACAATGTTTTATAGAGAATGTTTTTGCAATCTCACAGAGATCAGTCAGCTCTGCGAAAGCACAGGTTATTTAGAACGATTAATTTAAGATAGGTTTCGTTGGAACTGAACAGACACTTGTTTCACGCGGATTTCCAATCGTTCCCAACTTCAGTTCAGTTTGACACTGCTTAACTTAGGAGAGGGATACCACTGCTGTCTAAGTCCGCTTCGCCCAGCTGTCACGTCAAGGGGGCTGGGCCGTGAACACGCTCTCTCCTGGGCCCTCCCACTGTGGCATACGGGGTCACAGGCACCGACCAAACATGAACAGACCTCGATCATAGGATCGCGATACATTAGCTCATTTCAATACAGAACCCAAAATAACAACACGTCTGTCTGACATTGCTTTGGACTATTCCCACGTGTAAAACATTACTGTACTGTATTTGAAAAAAACGTTCATTTATTGATACCCCACTTGACATTTACTGTAAATCTATGAAATAATCTCCTCCAATCTAAAACACTATGTAATGAATCTGAGCTCAGGGTCCTCTAATAGTTGAGTGTCAGATATCTGCATGTTGTTGATGTTGATCCACACACGGTAGCTCTGCATGATGGTGAAGTAACAGATACCACTTGGCTTGACCCTGACACACAAAACACACCTGTTGCGTCACACCACGTTATGGGGTCAACATGGACAGCTGACTGACCCACAACAAGGCACTAGTCTCTCATGGCTCCAAATCAACCCTTCTCCCTACGCCCTAGCCCATACTCCCTAGTCTCTCACGGCTCCAAATCAATCTACTCCCTAGCCACTACTCCCTAGTCTCTCACCGGCTCCAAATCAACCCTACTCCCTACTTCCTAGCCACTAGTCTCTCACCAGCTCCAAGTCAACCCTACTCCCTAGCCACTAGTTTCTCACCAGCTCCAAGTCAACTCTACTCCCTAGCCACTAGTCTCTCACCAGCTCCAAGTCAACCCTACACCCTAGCCATTAGTCTCTCACCAGCTCCAAATCAACCCCACGCCCTAGCCCCTACTCCCTATCCCCTACTCCCTAGGCACTATTCTTTAAAACACACAGGTGTACATCTGAAATGACTGGTATAGGTAAAAGCAATATGCCAAAATTCCACCATCATGTTGGTGAAGCTATTACCATATTGCTTAAACCTATCAGGCATTTTCAAATCCACATTAGTTACTATCAGAGTATGTGAGCGGAGTGGCGCTGGAGTGGGGCGAGGAGCATACCCAATTTAACTGGAGTGCTGAGCGAATTTCGTCTTTCCCGCCCGCTCCAGTAACGCTCACTTCACCAGCTCAGGGCAGGCCCCGCCCAGCATGCATTGGTGGTCTTCTTGTGTGCTGCCATATCCCCTTTCTTTAGCTACTGTCATTGAGTTCGCTAAAGAAACTGATAAAACACACAGGTGCAAAACCAAGGTGACGTACAGAGGGACTGTGGTGATATAATGTCCCGAAAGCCTGATGGTGTACTTACTACGTGCACATGCTAAAAGAAAGGAATGAGATGGGTAGCTAATTAAGTGTGTCATTGTAGCAAAGTATCTATAAACAAAACATCTGAGCTCTTAAACGTTTCCTTCATTTTTGTTCTATTATCTATACAATAGGCCATCATTGATTTTGGACCAATAGGCCTGGCATATTCCACATTTCAAGGAGCTTTCCGTTTTGATTGGGTTATTTTGCCTATAAACCTTTAGGCCTATACCTATAAATACATTTTAAAAACTCTGCATCCCTGCCCAGCCTGGCAAGCGTGGCCAAATGGTGTTTAGCATCCCCAGTGGCTCTGAAAGCGCGGAGAGGATATTCTCCGCTGCTGGTCTGCTCTTCAGGCTCCACTCGGTCCAAACTGGTGTTTCTACAAATTGATTCAAAGGCTGTGGCTAATGGCTTTTAAGGCATTTTTCGTTTAATTTGTATTTAATTCTAAGTAAGTCACAGCCTATATGCGCAATTTATAGACTGTAATAATTTAATACAACCAAATGTTGTTTAAATGCTGAGCTCTTAATGTTCCCTGACTCTCTACCAGCCTAGTGTCGCTTCACAATGTCTTTCTTTGTAGGCCATAGGCTTGAAATAATTGAAATAATATAGCCTAAATAATTAATTGTTGTTCCTTCTTAGGCTCCCTGTCAGGCTCCTGACCTATTTACAACCTATTTACAGTGTTTATACTGTATGCTGTTTACTATAACATTTTGAAATGATTAGCGCTTCTTACATTCACCCTTTCATGTTTATTCAAATACGTTTCATTCAAATCATATGGTTTTCAATACTTCAAAACCAAATGGTAGGTCCAGGTAGTCACAAATAGATGGGTGTTGGTTAAAAGGTGATTTTAATCAATGGAGCTAATTTGGAGCGGCAGTTGTGACTTTCCCCTGTGAATGCCGAGCGGTTGGAGACGATGTGGAGCGCTGGAGCGGCATCACTCCAAGAGCGATTTCCGACCGCTCAAATACTCTGGTTACTATGGACTAGTGCAAGGGTAGGGAACCCTGCTCCTGTAGTGCAGCAGGTCATGTAGGATTTTGTTCCAACTAGGCACCACACATCACACCTGACCAACTGAGCTAATTGATCAGTTCAATGATTGCCTAAATTCAACAAACCTGGTCTTTCAGGTCAGTTAAATTAAAAAAACATTAAGCTCCTGCTGCACCCCAGGACCAGGGTTGTCTTCCCCTGGACCAGAAGGTGGGGTCAATTTGGAATTGGAGCAACAGAGAAGCAGCTGAAGAATTGGTCTGAAACTCTCTCTTTGGAGTGACCAGACAGCCAGCCAGGCGGCCAGCCAGCCATACACTATTGTGACAAGGTGCTGGATCTGTGGCTGTGGCTAAGGCAGGCAGGATCCCCTTACAAAACCAAGCCACAGACGGAGTCCCTGTAAATCTAGCAGTCAAAAGCAGCTATCCAGACAGCATTGTCCCCAGCACAGCCATTTGGGATACATCCCAAAGTCCTCTTCATGTAGAGCTGAGCTCACAAAAAAACACCTGTGTTGACAACTCAGTCTGTCATCCATAGGTCTATGTACTGCTGTCACACAGGATAGTGTCTTTCACAGGATAGTATCTTTCACAGGATAGTGTCTTTTACAGGATAGTGTCTGTCACAGGATAGTGTCTTTCACAGGATAGTGTCTGTCACAGGATATTGTCTGTCACAGGATAGTGCCTGTCACAGGATAGTGTCTTTCACAGGATAGTGTCTGCCACAGGATAGTGTCTTTCACAGGATAGTGTCTTTCACAGGATAGTGTCTGTCACAGGATATTGTCTGTCACAGGATAGTGCCTGTCACAGGATAGTGTCTTTCACAGGATAGTGTCTGCCACAGGATAGTGTCATTCACAGGATAGTATCTTTCACAGGATAGTGTCTTTCACAGGATAGTGTCTTTTACAGGATAGTGTCTTTCACAGGATAGTGTCTTTCACAGGATAGTGTCTGTCACAGGATATTGTCTGTCACATGATAGTGTCTGTCACAGGATAGTGTCTGTCACAGGATAAGGATAATGTCTGTCACAGGATAGTGTCTGTCACATGATAGTGTCTGTCAGGATAGTGTCTGTCAGGATAGTGTCTGTCACAGGATAGTGTCTGTCACAGGATAAGGATAGTGTCTCCCACAGGATAAGGATAGTGTCTGTCACAGGATAGTGTCTGTCACAGGATAGTGTCTGTCACAGGATAAGGATAGTGTCTGTCACAGGATAGTGTCTGTCACAGGATAAGGATAGTGTCTCCCACAGGATAAGGATAGTGTCTGTCACAGGATAGTGTCTGTCACATGATAGTGTCTGTCAGGATAGTGTCTGTCACAGGATAAGGATAGTGTCTGTCACATGATAAGGATAGTGTCTGTCAGGATAGTGTCTGCAACAGGATAAGGATAGTGTCTGTCACAGGATAGTGTCTGTCAGGATAATGTCTGTCACAAGATAAGGATAGTGTCTGTCACAGGATAAGGATAGTGTCTGCCACAGGATAGTGTCTGTCACATGATAAGGATAGTGTCTGTCACATGACATCACTATTTTGCATGTTATTTTGGCATTAATACACGTAACATGAAACCGCATACAAACATTGTCTCTTTTTTGCTTTCTTGAGTAAAGCAGCTCCAAAATGCAGGTGTTTCAACCTAGTTCAGTGCTTTCTGTGGTGGTGGAAAATACAGAGCGGAGGGTTTGGTGTCTGACGTGATTGGCTCAGTGTTCTGTCACTCCTGGGAGCACTTGGTCACGTCAAAATCTATAGGGAAAGCTTGAAAATTCAAGCCTCTTGGGTGCTGCCATAGAGTTACATTAGAAGTGCCCATCCAAGAAGACTCAATTGGCCACAGATAAAATTACGTCAAATCACATTATATCTACCATAGCTTTGATTAGACTGATCATATCAACATCATACTTTCAAAATCTTTGCTAGCAAGCTAGACAAGGAATCATCTTCATGAATCAAGTCGACAATCTACTGGCAAATCCTTTTCAATCCTTGTCATATGAAGAGAAATTATAGATAAAACATATCGGTGCTCATCGGCCATTGGACATAAACATTACACAACAAGTTGGAAATTGCAAATTCAACAAGGAGTGGTTTGAAAGGAATCAGTGGCTAACTGCAAGTGCTGCAAAGCAATAACTAGCCTGCTATTCAGTGGAGAGGGTGTGTGGTCCAAGTCTGGATTTAAGGGTCTCTTTTCCAAGCTTAAAATGTTAAACATTCACGTGCAACACCATGGGCCAGAAAATATTGAATACATTGGCCAAGCCTTCAATTCAGCATGACTTCTGCCGCATTGAAAACAACTGGAAACTCAGAACTGGGAAATCTCAGACTTCAGTGAGTTCAACACAACTGGGAACTCAGAACTGGGAAATCTCAGACTTCAGTGAGTTCAACACAACCGGGAACTCAGAACTGGGAAATCTCAGACTTCAGTGTGTTCAACACAACTGGGAACTCAGAACTGGGAAATCTCAGACTTCAGTGAGTTCAACACAACTGGGAACTCAGAACTGGGAAATCTCAGACTTCAGGGAGTTCAACACAACTGGGAACTCAGAACTGGGAAATCTCAGACTTCAGTGTGTTCAACACAACTGGGAACTCAGAACTGGGAAATCTCAGACTTCAGTGAGTTCAACACAACTGGGAACTCAGAACTGGGAAATCTCAGACTTCAGAACTCGGAAAAAATGATCTCCGACTAGGAAAATACGTTTTGAGCAGTTATCCATCTCGGAATACCAAGCCGGGAACTCGGGCCTCTTTCTAGAGTTACGACCTGAAAATCACTGACTTCATGACTCTACCTTGTTTTTTTTTTGAGTCCCCAGTTGTCTTGACAGTACCATAAATCCAGAGAATAGCAGACTTTGATGAAAAAGTTTGATGAGAAAATTTACCCACAAGAAGGACCACCTTCTGTTCAAGTGAGCACAGCACAACAAGGTGAGTCCAAAAATGTCTTGTATACTGCTGCATAAATGATGTAATACGCCAGGGTGTCACGACTTCCGCCGAAGTCGGCTCCCCTCCTTGTTCGTTCGGCGGTCGACGTCACCGGTCTTCTAGCCATCGCCGCTCCACTTTTCATTGTTCCATTTGTTTTGTCTTGTTCCCCGCACACCTGGCTTACATCCCCTAATCAACTGCATATCTTCCTCTGTTCCCCCCATGTCTTTGTGTGGTTAATTGTTAAACATTTTTGCTTATTTGTGATTTTGTCGCCCTTTGCACTTTTGCCTTTGGATGGAGGTTTGCTGGAAACTGTTGCGTCCGTCTGTTGTTTGCTTCTGCTGAATAAAGTGTGCGCCTGATCACAACTCTCTGCTCTCCTGCACCTGACTTCCACACCAGTAGATCACAACTCTCTGCTCTCCTGCACCTGACTTCTACACCAGTAGATCACAACTCTCTGCTCTCCTGCACCTGACTTCTACACCAGTAGATCACAACTCTCTGCTCTCCTGCACCTGACTTCAACACCAGTAGATCACAACTCTCTGCTCTCCTGCACCTGACTTCAACACCAGTAGATCACAACTCTCTGCTCTCCTGCACCTGACTTCAACACCAGTAGATCACAACTCTCTGCTCTCCTGCACCTGACTTCAACACCAGTAGATCACAACTCTGCTCTCCTGCACCTGACTTCTCCACCAGTAGAGCCAACTCTCTGCTCTCCTGCACCTGACTTCAACACCAGTAGATCACAACTCTGCTCTCCTGCACCTGACTTCTCCACCAGTAGAGCCAACTCTCTGCTCTCCTGCACCTGACTTCTCCACCAGTAGAGCCAACTCTCTGCTCTCCTGCACCTGACTTCTCCACCAGTAGATCACAACTCTCTGCTCTCCTGCACCTGACTTCAACACCAGTAGATCACAACACTCTGCTCTCCTACACCTGACTTCAACACCAGTAGATCACAACTCTGCTCTCCTGCACCTGACTTCTCCACCAGTAGAGCCAACTCTCTGCTCTCCTGCACCTGACTTCAACACCAGTAGATCACAACTCTCTGCTCTCCTGCACCTGACTTCAACACCAGTAGATCACAACTCTTTGCTCTCCTGCACCTGACTTCAACACCAGTAGATCACAACTCTGCTCTCCTGTACCTGACTTCTCCACCAGTAGAGCCAACTCTCTGCTCTCCTGCACCTGACTTCAACACCAGTAGATCACAACTCTCTGCTCTCCTGCACCTGACTTCTCCACCAGTAGAGCCAACTCTCTGCTCTCCTGCACCTGACTTCAACACCAGTAGATCACAACACTCTGCTCTCCTACACCTGACTTCAACACCAGTAGATCACAACACTCTGCTCTCCTGCACCTGACTTCAACACCAGTAGATCACAACACTCTGCTCTCCTGCACCTGACTTCAACACCAGTAGATCACAACTCTCTGCTCTCCTGCACCTGACTTCAACACCAGTAGATCACAACTCTGCTCTCCTGCACCTGACTTCTCCACCAGTAGAGCCAACTCTCTGCTCTCCTGCACCTGACTTCAACACCAGTAGATCACAACTCTTTGCTCTCCTGCACCTGACTTCAACACCAGTAGATCACAACTCTCTGCTCTCCTGCACCTGACTTCAACACCAGTAGATCACAACTCTGCTCTCCTGCACCTAACTTCTCCACCAGTAGAGCCAACTCTCTGCTCTCCTGCACCTGACTTCAACACCAGTAGATCACAACTCTCTGCTCTCCTGCACCTGACTTCTCCACCAGTAGAGCCAACTCTCTGCTCTCCTGCACCTGACTTCAACACCAGTAGATCACAACTCTCTGCTCTCCTGCACCTGACTTCTCCACCAGTAGAGCCAACTCTCTGCTCTCCTGCACCTGACTTCTCCACCAGTATAGCCAACTCTCTGCTCTCCTGCACCTGACTTCTCCACCAGTAGATCACAACTCTCTGCTCTCCTGCACCTGACTTCAAGCACAAGCATTTCGCTACACTCGCATTAACATCTGCTAATCATGTGTATGTGACAAATAAAATTGGATTTGTTCCGAATTCTGTCGCTGTACATTTCAAAAGTGATAAACAGTTATATTGACTACGTCTGTCCTAGCTCTCTCACTAATGTCTTAATCAAAATTACGATTGCCTCTTATTCGCTCGTCGTCCCCTTATGCCATAGTTTGTACATCTCAATTGTCAGTAGAAACCACATTTGTTTAAACAAGTCAGCCATATCAGCTATGTTTTTTTAAAGGGCAGTAAATGATGCTGAATGAACTGTTTCGCTGCCAGATGAAGCTCCCCTGATAATCAGGTGTAGCAGAAGCAATATGTTGGGACTGCTGTTGGGACAGCTTTATGGAGGCCTTAACAGTTTGTGGGCACCGTTTGTCACCATTATAGTGCAATTCATGTATTGTTTAGTGTTGTGTAGTGTAGTGGCTTTGCTGGCATGCATCCCACTTTTGTTTTGGGATTTTGCCCCACCAATATTTACATGCTAAAATCGACACTGCTGTCCGGCAACCTCTAACTCAGTCTCTTCTCTGGGTCACTGTGGAGAGCACTGCCTCTAACTCAGTCTCTTCTCTGGGTCACCGTGGAGAGCACTACCTCTAACTCAGTCTCTTCTTTGGGTCACCGTGAAGAGCACTACCTCTAACTCAGTCTCTTCTCTGGGTCACTGTGGAGAGCACTACCTCTAACTCAGTCTCTTCTCTGGGTCACTGTGGAGAGCACTACCTCTAACTCAGTCTCTTCTCTGGGTCACCGTGGAGAGAACTACCTCTAACTCAGTCTCTTCTCTGGGTCACTGTGGAGAGAACTACCTCTAACTCAGTCTCTTCTCTGGGTCACTGTGGAGAGCACTACCTCTAGTCTCTTCTCTGGGTCACTGTGGAGAGCACTACCTCTAACTCAGTCTCTTCTCTGGGTCACCGTGGAGAGCACTACCTCTAACTCAGCCTATTCTCTGGGTCACTGTGGAGAGCACTACCTCTAACTCAGATGGTTAACTAGCACCACCTAGTGAAACCACTCTTAAAACACAACCTTTGAAAATAATATTGCACCAATGACACAGTATTTCAACTATGAATCATACAGTAATATACTGAACACAAATATAAACACAACATGCAACAACTTCAACGATTTTACCGAGTTACAGTTCATATGAGGAAAGCAGTCAATTTAAATGAATTCATTAGGCCCTTAAATATGGATTTCATATGACTGGGCAGGGGAGCAGCCATGGGGGGCCTGGAAGGGCATAGGCCCACTGACTTGGGAGCCAGGCCCAGCCAATCAGAATTAGTTTTCCCCCACAAAAGGGCATTATTACAGACAGAAATACTCCTCTGGTATTCAGACAACAGCACAGGTGAAGAAGCAGGATGTGGAGGTCCTGGGTTGGCGTGGTTACACGTGGTCTGAGGTGAAGATGCAGGATGTGGAGGTCCTGGGCTGGCGTGGTTACACGTTGTCTGAGGTGAAGATGCAGGATGTGGAGGTCCTGGGTTGGCGTGGTTACACGTGGTCTGAGGTGAAGAAGCAGGATGTGGAGGTCCTGGGCTGGCGTGGTTACACGTGGTCTGAGGTGAAGAAGCCGGATGTGGAGGTCCTGGGCTGGCGTGGTTACACGTGGTCTGAGGTGAAGAAGCCGGATGTGGAGGTCCTGGGTTGGCGTGGTTATATGTGGTCTGAGGTGAAGAAGCAGGGTGTGGAGGTCCTGGGTTGGCGTGGTTATATGTGGTCTGAGGTGAAGAAGCAGGATGTGGAGGTCCTGGGTTGGCGTGGTTACACGTGGTCTGAGGTGAAGAAGCAGGATGTGGAGGTCCTGGGTTGGCGTGGTTACACGTGGTCTGAGGTGAAGAAGCAGGATGTGGAGGTCCTGGGCTGGCGTGGTTACACGTGGTCTGAGGTGAAGAAGCCGGATGTGGAGGTCCTGGGCTGGCGTGGTTACACGTGGTCTGAGGTGAAGAAGCAGGATGTGGAGGTCCTGGGTTGGCGTGGTTACACGTGGTCTGAGGTGAAGAAGCCGGATGTGGAGGTCCTGGGTTGGCGTGGTTATATGTGGTCTGAGGTGAAGAAGCAGGATGTGGAGGTCCTGGGTTGGCGTGGTTACACGTGGTCTGAGGTGAAGAAGCAGGGTGTGGAGGTCCTGGGTTGGCGTGGTTATATGTGGTCTGAGGTGAAGAAGCAGGATGTGGAGGTCCTGGGTTGGCGTGGTTACACGTTGTCTGAGGTTGTGAGGCCAGTTGGACGTAATACTCTAAAATGACATTGGTAGAGAAATTAACATTAAATTGTCTGGCAACAGCTCTGGTGGACATTCCTGCAGTCAGCATGCCAAATGCACACTCCCTCAAAACTTGAGACATCTGTAACATTGTGTTGTTTGACAAACTGCACAAGGTGCACCTGTGTACTGATCATGCTGTTTAATCAGCTTCTTGATATGCCACACCTGTCAGGTGGATGGCAAAGTAGAACTGCTCACTAACAGGGATGTAAACTAATTTGTGCCCAAAATTGGAGAGAAATAAGCTTTTTATGCTTATGGAAAATGTCTGGGATCTTTTATTTCAGCTCAAATCAAATCAAATTTTATTTGTCACATACACATGGTTAGCAGATGTTAATGCGAGTGTAGCGAAATGCTTGTACTTCTAGTTCCGACAATGCAGTAATAACAAGTAATCTAACTAACAATTCCAAAACTACTGTCTTGTACACAGTGTAAGGGGATAAAGAATATGTACATAAGGATATATGAATGAGTGATGGTACAGAGCAGCATAGGCAAGATACAGTAGATGGTATCGAGTACAGTATGTACAAATGAGATGAGTATGTAAACAAAGTGGCATAGTTAAAGTGGCTAGTGATACATGTATTACATAAGGATGCAGTCGATGATATAGAGTACAGTATATACGTATGCATATGAGATGAATAATGTAGGGTAAGTAACATTAAATAAGGTAGCGTTGTTTAAAGTGGCTAGTGATATATTTACATCATTTCCTATCAATTCCCATTATTAAAGTGGCTGGAGTGAGTCAGTGTCATTGTCAGTGTGTTGGCAGCAGCCACTCAATGTTAGTGGTGGCTGTTTAACAGTCTGATGGCCTTGAGATAGAAGCTGTTTTTCAGTCTCTCGGTCCCAGCTTTGATGCACCTGTACTGACCTCGCCTTCTGGATGATAGCGGGGTGAACAGGCAGTGGCTCGGGTGGTTGATGTCCTTGATGATCTTTATGGCCTTCCTGTAACATCGGGTGGTGTAGGTGTCCTGGAGGGAAGGTAGTTTGCCCCCGGTGATGCGTTGTGCAGACCTCACTACCCTCTGGAGAGCCTTACGGTTGAGGGCGGAGCAGTTGCCGTACCAGGCGGTGATACAGCCCGACAGGATGCTCTCGATTGTGCATCTGTAGAAGTTTGTGAGTGCTTTTGGTGACAAGCCGAATTTCTTCAGCCTCCTGAGGTTGAAGAGGCGCTGCTGCGCCTTCTTCACGATGCTGTCTGTGTGAGTGGACCAATTCAGTTTGTCTGTGATGTGTATGCCGAGGAACTTAAAACTTGCTACCCTCTCCACTACTGTTCCATCGATGTGGATCGGGGGGTGTTCCCTCTGCTGTTTCCTGAAGTCCACAATCATCTCCTTAGTTTTGTTGACGTTGAGTGTGGTTATTTTCCTGACACCACACTCCGAGGGCCCTCACCTCCTCCCTGTAGGCCGTCTCGTCGTTGTTGGTAATCAAGCCTACCATTGTTGTGTCGTCCGCAAACTTGATGATTGAGTTGGAGGCGTGCGTGGCCACGCAGTCGTGGGTGAACAGGGAGTACAGGAGAGGGCTCAGAACGCACCCTTGTGGGGCCCCAGTGTTGAGGATCAGCGGGGAGGAGATGTTGTTGCCTACCCTCACCACCTGGGGGCGGCCCGTCAGGAAGTCCAGTACCCAGTTGCACAGGGCGGGGTCGAGACCCAGGGTCTCGAGCTTGATGACGAGCTTGGAGGGTACTATGGTGTTGAATGCCGAGCTGTAGTCGATGAACAGCATTCTCACATAGGTATTCCTCTTGTCCAGATGGGTTAGGGCAGTGTGCAGTGTGGTTGAGATTGCATCGTCTGTGGTCCTATTTGGGCGGTAAGCAAATTGGAGTGGGTCTAGGGTGTCGGGTAGGGTGGAGGTGATATGGTCCTTGACTAGTCTCTCAAAGCTCATGAAACATGGGACCAACACTTTACACGTTGCGTTTATATTTTTGTTCCGTATAATTATTCCTACTCGACACCTTGAATTACACTCAAACACTTCAATGAGGCTATAATCAGGAAGAAATAGTTGCACGAGTCTCAATAAATACCTGCATTGACTCAAATGATTAAATGCAAATAAGAGGCGACACACACAACAAGTGTTTAGATTGTAAACGTTCTGTATTCTAGAACATCTTTGTACCAATTAAAACAGTTTGTTGAGATACATTATAAATACAATTCTGTACATTATAATATTGCAAATAATACTATGTTCAAATACATTTATATGTACAACTCCTCATTAGGGAGAGCAGCTTTGATCTTGTCTTTAAAGTAAGGTCTTGGGTTTCTTTTCTTATTTACTTGAAATTACAGCATTTTAAAATTATATTTCTCTCTACCACAGTTAGCCACAACTAGCTCTGGTCCAGGGCGTTAGCGAGGAATGTACTAACCCCCTGGACCAGAGCTAGCCACATCCACAGCTCCAATAAAATACAAAATGTCAGAGACATGGTTCATCATTCAGGTTATAAAACTATTTGACATCATCTCTCCCCTCCCATTTCCTCATAGTGTCCATCCCCTGTTCATACATCTCTCCCTGTAAAATAAACTAAATTCATTTGTTGACATGAGTACCTCTAAAAAAATACTTAAATGTTACTCATTAGTCAAATTAACATAGAAAATGCTGTCAGAGCAAATCACTGTAGGTAGGGTTCATCATTACTCATTCAACCTAACAGTAACAGTCCAGGGGATTGGAGGAGGGCATTCAACCTAACAGTAACAGTCCAGGGGATTGGAGGAGGGCATTCAACCTAACAGTAACAGTCCAGGGGATTGGTGGAGGGCATTCAACTAACAGTAACAGTCCAGGGGATTGGTGGAGGGCATTCAACCTAACAGTAACAGTCCAGGGGATTGGAGGAGGGCATTCAACCTAACAGTAACAGTCCAGGGGATTGGTGGAGGGCATTCAACCTAACAGTAACAGTCCAGGGGATTGGAGGAGGGCATTCAACCTAACAGTAACAGTCCAGGGGATTGGTGGAGGGCATTGTAAATTCCTGTGAGCTTCATCATAATGCATCAGGCCAGCCAGCCTTCAGTCAGGCCCAGTCTAGCCTCAGTTTCCACCCCCTTGAGAGGGACAATGCATTATAGTACACACTGAGTATACAAAACACTAAGTCAGGCCCAGTCTAGCCTCAGTTTCCACCCCCTTGAGAGGGACAATGCATTATAGTACACACTGAGTATACAAAACACTAAGAACACCTTACTAATATTGAGTTGCACCTCCTTTTGCCCCCAGAAAAGCCTAAATTCTCAGGGCATGAACTCGACAAGGAGTTGAAATCGTTCCACAGGGATGCTGGCCCATGTTGACTCGACAAGGAGTTGAAAGCGTTCCACAGGGATGCTGGCCCATGTTGACTCGACAAGGAGTTGAAAGCGTTCCACAGGGATGCTGGCCCATGTTGACTCTACAAGGAGTTGAAAGCGTTCCACAGGGATGCTGGCCCATGTTGACTCTACAAGGAGTTGAAAGCGTTCCACAGGGATGCTGGCCCATGTTGACTCCAATGCTTCCCACAGTTGTGTGAAGTTGGCTGGATGTCCTTTGGGTGGTGGAAAATACTTGATTGACACAGGAAACTGTTGCGTGTGAAAAACCCAGCAGCGTTGCAGTTCTTGACACAAACCGGTACCCCTGGCACCTACTACCATACCCTGTTCAAAGGCACTTGAATCTTTTGTCTTGCCCGTTCACCCTCTGAATGGCACACATACACAATCCATGTCTCAGGGCCTAAAAATCCTTCTTTAACCTGTCTCCTTCCCTTCATCTACAAGTGGATTTAACAAGTGACATCAAGAAGGGACTGCTGTCACCTGGATTCACCTGGTCAGTCTGTCTCATGGAAAGAGCATGTGTTCTTAATGTTTTGTATACTCAGTGAAGTGCTCCTCACAACCGGGATCATATTCATTGGTGTACATACCCCATAGCAAAACGTTCTGCAACGGAAAAGGTTTCACAAAACAAAAACAGAGAGTTTCTTATTGGACAAGTCCATGTACTCCTTCCCCTTTTCAGTCTGTTTTCTTCCATTTTGTGCCTAGTGAATACGACCCAGAGGAAGCCAAGTCGCTTAATTCAGATAGTTGACACAGCATAGATCCAACATGGACACCTCAGTTTCCATCCCCTTGAGAGGCACAATGTAGGACAGTGGAGAAACTGAGAAACACGCACAGATAAGGATACGTTTCCTTTGTCCTGAATGGAAGACAGAAGTCTTGTGTGAGGAACTCTGCGAGGGTTGATCCACTCCAGTGCAAGAAGCATGATTCAGTCAGTCAGCAATAGCAACAGTCCCAATAGTTTCAGTGGGGGGGGACAATCTGTCATTCCACAGTGTTACAGTACACCACCAACAACAACAACAGGCTAATGATGAAGCCTACATGGGCAACATAGCAACCACAGTCATACGTACTGTACATCTTCAAATTCATGATTCATGAATTCATGTTCAATTCATGATTTGTTTGCAGACGGCCCAAAAGTTCAGGAGGACTCGTGGCCTAGGCACTATGTTTACTTTGACACACATATCATATGTACACACACACACACACACACACACACACACACACACACACACACACACACACACACACACACACACACACACACACACACACACACACACACACACACACACACACACACACACACACACACACACACACACACACCACACACACACACACAGTTAAAACAGCAGATATGAAACCTTAGTTCTTTGGTAACCCCTGACGACATATCACAGTGACTTGGATAACCAATCCGGATATCAGTGAGTTATCAACACTAGTACATTCTGGATCCACACACTCCAGATGACAACACTCTGTCACCTCTACAGGAAAATCTGGTGTTTGAACAGGAATATGAGCTGCTGAGCTGATTCAATGATACCACCGTCAGATAAACACGTGTGGGTCATGTCTATCCATCTACACGCTCTCTAGCTAAAATAACGCAGCAGAAAACTTGGATGTGTGCGTTTGACTTTCAGTGAACAAGGATATTGAACGATGATATGCCTTCATAAAACGCATGGGACAGATTTGTTAAAGGGAGAGCAGACGTTCATACCGACAGACAGAACACATGATCGGAAGTCTAGTGGAACAGAGGGAGGGTGAGAATGAGAGAAGAAGAGCTGGTTTTGGGGCTCAGCTGTTGAGCGCTGACAGCTGCCCCTGGTCTAGTAGAAACTGTTCTGGATCTGGCCCTGGTCTAGTAGAAATTGTTATGGATCTGGCCCTGGTCTAGTAGGAACTGTTCTGGATCTGGCCCTGGTCTAGTAGGAACTGTTCTGGATCTGGCCCTGGTTTAGTAGGAACTGTTCTAGATCTGGCCCTGGTCTAGTAGAAATTGTTATGGATCTGGCCCTGGTCTAGTAGGAACTGTTCTGGATCTGGCCCTGGTCTAGTAGAAATTGTTCTGGATCTGGCCCTGGTCTAGTAGGAACTGTTCTAGATCTGGCCCTGGTCTAGTATAAATTGTTATGGATCTGGCCCTGGTCTAGTAGGAACTGTTCTGGATCTGGCCCTGGTCTAGTAGGAACTGTTCTGGATCTGGCCCTGGTCTAGTAGGAACTGTTCTAGATCTGGTCCTGGTCTAGTAGAAACTGTTCTGGATCTGGCCCTGGTCTAGTAGGAACTGTTCTAGATCTGGCCCTGGTCTAGTAGAAACTGTTCTGGATCTTGCCCTGGTCTAGTAGGAACTGTTCTAGATCTGGCCCTGGTCTAGTAGAAACTGTTCTGGATCTGGCCCTGGTCTAGTAGAAACTGTTCTGGATCTGGCCCTGGTCTAGTAGGAACTGTTCTGGATCTGGCCCTGGTCTAGTAGAAACTGTTCTGGATCTGGCCCTGGTCTAGTAGGAACTGTTCTAGATCTGGCCCTGGTCTAGTAGAAACTGTTCTGGATCTGGCCCTGGTCTAGTAGAAACTGTTCTGGATCTGGCCCTGGTCTAGTAGGAACTGTTCTGGATCTGGCCCTGGTCTAGTAGAAACTGTTCTGGATCTGGCCCTGGTCTAGTAGGAACTGTTCTGGATCTGGCCCTGGTCTAGTAGGAACTGTTCTGGATCTGGCCCTGGTCTAGTAGGAACTGCTCTGGATCTGGGCCTGGTCTATTAGGAACTGTTCTGGATCTGGGCCTGGTCTAGTAGAAACTGTTCTGGATCTGGGCCTGGTCTAGTAGAAACTGCTCTGGATCTGGGTACCCCCTTTAGATGATAGTCCTGGGTGGAAAGTCCCTTTCCCCAAATTCCCAGGTTTTCCAGAAATGCTGGTTTGAGGATTCTGGAGTTCCTTCTTATTCCCTCCTGATTCTGGGAATATTCCAACCGGGATTCCTGGAAAGACTGGGAATTTGGGGAGTTTAGTGAATTTTATCGGACCAGAGGCTGGGTGTCTGTGGTGTCCATGGAGGGGGGTCCTCTAGTGAGACAGGAAGGCTTGACGAACACCCCGTGGCCTGGAGGACAGCGGAAGTAAACCCTCCCCTGGACTGTCCCGTTGTGCTTGCCTGGACAGTGGAGACAGAGGGGATATTCAGGAGTCATGTGACCATTCACCATACATCTCAAACACATGACAGGTTCCTCACAGGTCCAGTTAAGGTCAGTTAAGTATTGCCAGAGCACCAACACTCTAAGAGAATGTCCCAAATGACAGTCTCACCCTATATTGTGCAATACTTTTGACCAGTACACTATGGGTGCACCCTACATAGGGCACTACAGTAGATAAGGAACTGGGAGGCATCCCAGTACATCATTATTACACAGAACATCATTTGATACCTAAACAGCCACTCACCCACAGCCATGTCCAGCTGCACCCCGACCCAGATCCCCTTGGCGAACTCCACCCCGCCGACGTAGTGCACCGTGCCGCTCCTCTTCCCCACCCAGACCTGCTCCCCGGGAGCCATCCAGTCAGGCAGCTGGGCCACCGGAGAACCAGAGCCCTCGTCTCCGCTGCAGGAGTCCCCAGAGGCCTCAGTGCTGCTGGGGTTGGGGCTAGGGCAGCTTGGGCTGGGACAGGGGCTCCCTGGAGGTAGGTCTCCCTGGATTGGCTCCTGGATCTGGGGCTCTCCTCCTGCTAGCTGGCCTGGCGGGCTGGAGGGTGGTGGGCAGGGCACGGCTACGCTGCCGATACACTGTTTGCCGTTGTGGAGGTGTGAGTGGGGCTGAGGGAGCCGGGCGTTACCGGGGTGAGATGTATGTTGTTGTTGTTGTGTGTTGATGACGACCAGGTCTTTGTCAGAGGTCTGGTGCCTGCTGCCAGAGCCCCCTTTCTCCTCCTCCGCTGGGACAGGGGATATGTGTGGTGCATCCCCAGGCTGGAAGTGTCCCAGCTCACCCAGATCCTCCATGCCGTCGTCGGCCCCCTTGAAGTCTGTAAACTCTTGGCTGACGCTGAGGACACACCTGCGGGGCTGCGGGGAGGTTGGCTGCTCTGAGCAGTTAGGAATACTGACAGGGGAGGAGGGGGAGGGTGGCTGCTCTGAGCAGTTAGGAATACTGACAGGGGAGGAGGGGGAGGTGGTGGTGATTTGGGGGGTGGGGAGGGGCTGGGGCGGGATGCCGGGGGGACACGCAGGGGTCTGGGTGTCACCCCACGGCGAGACACCTCTGGTCTGGACACAGCCTCGGGTCGTGCTGGTGCAGTGGAAGGAGGGGGACTCGTGAGGGTGGAGGTTGTGGGTTTCCCGGTCAGGGTCATTTCTGTCTTGAGCCATTGCGGAGGCGCTGAGCTGGTCGGAGCTGTCGCTGGCCCCGAATGGCAAGTCAGAGAGCGTGGCGTCTGAGGCACTGTGGGAGAAGTAACCGCTGGTGCAGCTGCTGGCGGTGGGGCTCCGGGGAGCCCCCTCTCTTTCCCCCCCTCCACCACCCCCCCGACCCCCCCTCAGCTCTCCCCTGCCCCGCGCCCCTCCCTCCTGGCTCTCCAGGGCAGCGTTGTACACCTCAAAGTTGGCAAAGTCCTCTGGGATGTAGGACTGGAAGCTGTGGAAGTCCTGAGGGCCCAGACCCAAACTCAGGGCCATGTCTGTCTCCTCCTCAGAGTCCTGGAATAGACACCGCACAGAGACAGACATCACACAGAGACAGACACCACACAGAGACAGACATCACACAGAGACAGACATCACACAGAGACAGACACCACACAGAGACAGACATCACACAGAGACACACACCACACAGAGACAGACATCACACAGAGACAGACATCACACAGAGACAGACATCACACAGAGACAGACATCACACAGAGACAGACAGACATCACACAGAGACAGACAGACATACACCACACAGAGACAGACAGGGACACAGGATAGACATCACACAGGAACAGACAGACAGACACAGGACAGACACCACACAGGGACAGACAGGGACACAGGATAGACATCACACAGGAACAGACAGACATCACACAGAGACAGGCAGACATCACACAGAGACAGACAGACACCACACAGAGACAGACAGGGACACAGGATAGACATCACACAGGAACAGACAGACAGACACAGGACAGACACCACACAGGGACAGACAGGGACACAGGACAGACATTACACAGGGACAGACAGGGACACAGGACAGAACGCACCAGAGACAATGTCAGCTACTGTTTCTTTCTGCAGGGGAGCCTATCGGTGGAGCCTATCAGGGGAGCCTATCAGGGGAGCCTATCGGTGGAGCCTATCAGGGGAGCCTATCGGTGGAGCCTATCGGTGGAGGCTGGTGGGGGAGCCTATCAGGGGAGGCTGGTGGGGGGGTTGAATGGAATCAAAGAAGTGTTTGGTATGTTTGATACCATTCAATGTTCTCCATTCCAGCTGTTACAAAGAGCCGTCTTCTGATTGACTGTGTCACCAGCCCTCACTGGAGCCTACCACCTACTACATGATATTAAAATGCATTGAGGACAGTGACTGTAACAATGGATGGACTGGTGGTTGGTTGAGAGCATGTTGGAAAAAACATGAGCTGATGACATCATGCACTTCATGCCGTATTCACTTCAAGGCACCATGGTATTTGTGTGTGTGTGTGTGTGTGCGTGTGTGTGCGTGTGTGTGTGTGTGTGTGTGTGTGACTTACAGCGGTGTGTGGCAGTGTGAGGCTGAGCTTCCTGCTGGTGCAGGTACTGAGGGTGAAGGTGGAGGGGGTGAGGGTGGCGGTGGAGGGGCTGCGGTGACCCTCGCTGCCCGCTCTGGGCCTGACCCAGGGGGCTTGGCCGTGGCAGGGAGGGGGGAGCAGCACAGAGCTGTCCACACATGAGGAGCGCATGCTCTGCAGATGGGAGTCACACAGGAGGCATGCATGGAGCAGGTGAGTTAACATACATACATGCACAGTCCATAGGGTGTAGAGTTAGTTAGTTAGTGGAACTGGTGATACAGACATGCAGGCCACACTGAATGGAAAACCATGTGTATTAGATGAACATGGTTGGCATCCTAAATGTCAGGCTAGTTCAGTGCAGCGCATCAGCGCTTTGGATGAGATGGTATAGATGTAGAGCATGGAGCTCCCCATTCACACAATAGATGTAGAGCATGGAGCTCTCCAATTCACACAATAGATGTAGAGCATGGAGCTCCCCATTCACACAATAGATGAAGAGCATGGAGCTCCCCATTCACACAATAGATGTAGAGCATGGAGCTCCCCATTCACACAATAGATGTAGAGCATGGAGCTCCCCATTCACACAATAGATGTAGAGCATGGAGCTCCCCATTCACACAATAGATGTAGAGCATGGAGCTCCCCATTCACACAATAGATGTAGAGCATGGAGCTCCCCATTCACACAATAGATGTAGAGCATGGAGCTCCCCATTCACACAATAGATGTAGAGCATGGAGCTCCCCATTCACACAATAGATGTAGAGCATGGAGCTCCCCATTCACACAATAGATGTAGAGCATGGAGCTCCCCATTCACACAATAGATGTAGAGCATGGAGCTCCCCATTCACACAATAGATGTAGAGCATGGAGCTCCCCATTCACACAATAGATGTAGAGCATGGAGCTCCCCATTCACACAATAGATGTAGAACATGGAGCTCCCCATTCACACAATAGATCTAGAGCATGGAGCTCCCCATTCACACAATAGATGTAGAGCATGGAGCTCCCCATTCACACAATAGATGTAGAGCATGGAGCTCCCCATTCACACAATAGATGTAGAGCATGGAGCTCCCCATTCACACAATAGATCTAGAGCATGGAGCTCCCCATTCACACAATAGATGTAGAGCATGAAGCTCCCCATTCACACAATAGATGTAGAGCATGGAGCTCCCCATTCACACAATAGATCTAGAGCATGGAGCTCCCCATTCACACAATAGATCTAGAGCATGGAGCTCCCCATTCACACAGTAGATCTAGAGCATGGAGCTCCCCATTCACACAATAGATGTAGAGCATGGAGCTCCCCATTCACACAATAGATCTAGAGCATGGAGCTCCCCATTCACACAATAGATCTAGAGCATGGAGCTCCCCATTCACACAGTAGATCTAGAGCATGGAGCTCCCCATTCACACAATAGATCTAGAGCATGGAGCTCCCCATTCACACAATATATTTATAGCATGGAGCTCCCCATTCACACAATAGATGTAGAGCATGGAGCTCCCCATTCACACAATAGATGTAGAGCATGGAGCTCCCCATTCACACAATAGATGTAGAGCATGGAGCTCCCCATTCACACAATAGATGTAGAGCATGGAGCTCCCCAATTCACACAATAGATGTAGAGCATGGAGCTCCCCATTCACACAATAGATGTAGAGCATGGAGCTCCCCATTCACACAATAGATGTAGAGCATGGAGCTCCCCATTCACACAATAGATGTAGAGCATGGAGCTCTCCAATTCACACAATAGATGTAGAGCATGGAGCTCCCCATTCACACAATAGATGTAGAGCATGGAGCTCCCCATTCACACAATAGATGTAGAGCATGAAGCTCCCCATTCACACAATAGATGTAGAGCATGGAGCTCCCCATTCACACAATAGATGTAGAGCATGGAGCTCCCCATTCACACAATAGATGTAGAGCATGGAGCTCCCCATTCACACAATAGATGTAGAGCATGGAGCTCCCCATTCACACAATAGATGTAGAGCATGAAGCTCCCCATTCACACAATAGATGTAGAGCATGGAGCTCCCCATTCACACAATAGATGTAGAGCATGGAGCTCCCCATTCACACAATAGATGAAGAGCATGGAGCTCCCCATTCACACAATAGATGTAGAGCATGGAGCTCCCCATTCACACAATAGATGTAGAGCATGGAGCTCCCCATTCACACAATAGATAAACATATGTGAGCAGATCACATTCAGCCAGAACAATCAGCAGTCATCAGACAGGTTTAGTAGAATTAGTAGCTGTTGATTGTAGTAAATATCTGCCTGTGTTTACTGGATTCACTTAGAATGTCCTGTCTTCAATGACTACTACTGACGTACTGTCATACTGTCACATTACAGACAAGGAGGGATGTCACTAGACTTAGAATGTCCTGTCTTCAATGACTACTACTGATGTACTGTCATACTGTCACATTACAGACAAGGAGGGATGTCACTGGACTTAGAATGGGGAGAATGTCCTGTCTTCAATGACTACTACTGACGTACTGTCATACTGTCACATTACAGACAAGGAGGGATGTCACTGGACTTAGAATGTCCTGTCTTCACTGACTACTACTGACGTACTGTCATACTGTCACATTGCAGACAAGGAGGGATGTCACTGGACTTAGAATGTCCTGTCTTCACTGACTACTACTGACGTACTGTCATACTGTCACATTACAGACAAGGAGGGATGTCACTGGACTTAGAATGTCCTGTCTTCACTGACTACTACTGACGTACTGTCATACTGTCACATTGCAGACAAGGAGGGATGTCACTGGACTTAGAATGTCCTGTCTTCAATGACTACTACTGACGTACTGTCACACTGTCACATTGCAGACAAGGAGGGATGTCACTGGACTTAGAATGAAGAGAAACCATGGGAACGGCAGGGGAAGAAAAAGGAGATGAAGAAGCAAAACACAGGAAAGGAAATAAGGAAAGACAGAAAGAAAGGAGAGATAAACGGGGCCAGAGATGACTAGAGAGAGAGAGAGAGAGAGAGAGAGAGAGAGAGAGAGAGAGAGATAAAAGGGGCCAGAGATGACTAGAGAGAGAGAGAGAGGGATGGATGGATAAAGACAGAGAGGGATGGTTGTGGCCCATACCTCCTGTCCCAGTAGTGGTCGTGCCTCCAGGACTCTCTTGGTCTTGCTCTCCTCTCTGACCGGCAGCAGAGACTTGAGGAACTTGGGCGTCTGGGGAGAGAGGGCCTTGAACGGGCTGGAGTTGAAGAAGGTGGGGCTCTCTGGTACCAGACCTGAGGGGGAACGCACTAGTAAAAACAAACATCATAGCTCTTTAAATTCTACATTTAGAATGATTTTTAGTCCTATACTATTCTTAATCTGTCTGGGAAACCAGCCATTGAGTTTCTATTACAGTCCTCATACGGAGGGAGGGCCTGGAGGTTTTCCTGACTGAGAAACACTCATGGCCCTAAATATGATCTAAAACAAGAGTTTCCTGGTCAGGCCTCCTGGTCTCAACTATAGCTGGAGTTGATGCTGTTGATTTCTGGTTGTTTACCGTAATTCTCTGTCTTGTTTCTGAGTGGCGTCCCACACAGAGAACCACCGTCCTGGGGAGTGCAGTCAGAGACATCCTGATGAAGGTCACAATGGTCCTGGAAGACCAGACAGACAGGTTAGAGTCACAATGGTCCTGGAGGACCAGACAGACAGGTTAGAGTCACAATGGTCCTGGAGGACCAGACAGATAGGTAAAAGTCACAATGGTCCTGGAGGACCAGACAGACAGACAAGTTAGAGTCACAATGGTCCTGGAGGACCAGACAGACAGACAAGTTAGAGTCACAATGGTCCTGGAGGACCAGACAGACAGGTTAGAGTCACAATGGTCCTGGAGGACCAGACAGACAGACAGGTTAGAGTCACAATGGTCCTGGAGGAGGACCAGACAGACAGACATGTTAGAGTCACAATGGTCCTGGAGGAGGACCAGACAGACAGGTTAGAGTCACAATGGTCCTGGAGGAGGACCAGACAGACAGACATGTTAGAGTCACAATGGTCCTGGAGGAGGACCAGACAGACAGGTTAGAGTCACAATGGTCCTGGAGGAGGACCAGACAGACAGACATGTTAGAGTCACAATGGTCCTGGAGGAGGACCAGACAGACAGACAGGTTAGAGTCACAATGGTCCTGGAGGACCAGACAGACAGACAGACAGACAGACAGGTTAGAGTCACAATGACCCTGGAGGAGGACCAGACAGTACAGTATTATACCTTCCAGTCTACATCCTCCCAGCCAATCAGGTCTGTTTATAATAATGAACCATCCTACTGTACTGTACCTTCCAGTCTACATCCTCCCAGCCAATCAGATCTGTTTATAATAATGAACCATCCTACTGTTCTGTACCTTCCAGTCTACATCCTACCAGCCAATCAGGTCTGTTTATAATAATGAACCATCCTACTGTACTGTACCTTGCAGTCTACATCCTCCTAGCCAATCAGGTCTGTTTATAATAATGAACCATCCTACTGTACTGTACCTTCCAGTCTACATCCTCCCAGCCAATCAGGTCTGTTTATAATAATGAACCATCCTACTGTACTGTACCTTCCAGTCTACATCCTCCCAGCCAATCAGATCTGTTTTGCTGCAGGAAGTCTGGAAGACAACAGCAAGCGATCACTAACTCTCACTGACACACACATTTCTGTCTTACATGCTGTACGTTGGGGGTGCTGGTGTGTGTGTGTGTGTACGAATGTGTGTGTGTGTATTTTACGTTGGGGTGCAGGTGTGTGTGTGTATGTGTGTGTCTTACGTGCTGTACGTTGGGGGTGCTGGTGTGTGTGTGTGTCTTACGTGCTGTACGTTGGGGTGCTGGTGTGTGTGTGTGTGTCTTACGTGCTGTCCTGTACGTTGGGGGTGCTGTTGTGTGTGTGTGTCTTACATGCTGTACGTTGGGGGTGCTGGTGTGTGTGTGTGTGTGTGTGTGTATGTCTCTTACGTGTGTGTGTACGTTGGGGGTGCTGGTGTGTGTGTGTGTGTATGTCTCTTACATGCTGTACGTTGGGGGTACTGGTGTGTGTCTCTTACATGCTGTACGTTGGGGGTGCTGGTGTGTTTGTGTGTGTGTGTGTGTGTGTATGTATGTCTCTTACATGCTGTACGTTGGGGGTGCTAGTGTGTGTGTGTGTGTGTGTGTGTGTGTGTGTGTATATGTCTCTTACATGCTGTACGTTGGGGGTACTGGTGTGTGTCTCTTACGTGCTGTACGTTGGGGGTACTAGTGTGTGTGTGTGTGTATGTGTCTTACTTGCTGTACGTTGGGGGTACTAGTGCGTGTGTGTGTGTATGTGTCTTACATGCTGTACGTTTGGGGTACTGGTGTGTGTGTGTCTCTTACATGCTGTACGTTGGGGGTGCTGGTGTGTGTGTGTGTCTCTTACATGCTGTACGTTGGGGGTGCTGGTGTGTGTGTGTGTCTCTTACATGCTGTACGTTGGGGGTGCTGAAGCTCCTTCTGATGTTTCTCCCTTTAACAGACAGAGCTTCCTTCACCGTCACCGCCTGATGACATCAATCAAAAAAACTTTATTGTCCCCAGAGAGAAATGTGGTTGGCAGTGATCCATCTAGAAACCTCCGTTACACAAACCACACAGGATTCACACACATCTAAACTCATCATTTACCATGTCTAACATTAAGATGCAGTACGATTCAACAGCGTGAAGTGTGTGTGTGTGTGTTTGTGTAGTGTGTGAATTGTGTGAGAGGTACCTGTCTGAGTCTCTCCAGGCTCAGTATATTCTCCACCTCCAGAAGTCCTCTGGTGTATTGCTCTATGTAGGTCTGTCCATCCTGACTCTCCTCACCGTCTCCCCTCGCTGCCATCAGGGCCAGAGTCTCTCTCTCCTCAGGCTCCTCAGACGCCTGGACACACCATTATTACATCACAACACAACATTATCATATTACAATACAGCACAACATTATCATATTACAACACAACATTATCATATTACAATACAACATTATCATATGACATTACAACACAACATTATCATATTACAACACATTATCACATTACATTATCACATTACATTACAACACGATCATATTACAATACAACACATTATCATATTACATTACAACACAACAATATCATATTACAATACAACACAATATTATTATACTACAATACAACACAACAACACTACAATACAACACAACATAATTATATTACAATAAAACACAATATTATTACACTACAATACAACATTATTATATTATATTACAACACAACATTATTATATTACAACACAACATTATTACAATAAAACACAATATTATTATATTACAAGAGAGTCAACCAAACTGTGTCCTAGGGTGGTATAGCTGTCTAAGAGTTAACAATGTAGCCATGTTATTTTCTACTTCCTGCATTTAGCATTGTTATTTTCTACTCCCTGTAAATAGCCATGTTATTTTCTACTTCCTGTATTTAGCCATGTTATTTTCTACTTCCTGCATTTAGCCATGTTTTTTTCTACTTCCTGTATATATATCCATGTTATTTTCTAATCCTGTATGTAGATAGCCATGTTATTTTCTACTTCCTGTATATAGATAGCCATGTTATTTTCTACTCCCTGTATATAGATAGCCATGTTATTTCTACTTCCTGTATATAGATAGACATGTTATTTTTTACTTCCTGTATATAGATAGCCATGTTATTTTCTACTTCCTGTATATAGATAGCCATGTTATTTCTACTTCCTGTATATATCCATGTTATTTTCTAATCCTGTATGTAGATAGCCATGTTATTTTCTACTTCCTGTATATAGATAGCCATGTTATTTTCTACTCCCTGTATATAGATAGCCATGTTATTTCTACTTCCTGTATATAGATAGACATGTTATTTTCTACTTCCTGTATATAGATAGCCATGTTATTTTCTACTTCCTGTATATAGATAGCCATGTTATTTCTACTTCCTGTATATAGATAGACATGTTATTTTCTTCTTCCTGTATATAGATAGCCATGTTCTTTTCTACTTCCTGTATGTAGATAGCCATGTTATTTCTACTTCCTGTATATAGATAGCCATGTTATTTTCTACTTCCTGTATATAGATAGCCATGTTATTTTCTACTTCCTGTATGTAGATAGCCATGTTACTTTCTACTCCCTGTATATAGATAGCCATGTTATTTTCTACTTCCTGTATATAGATAGTCATGTTATTTTCTACTTCCTGTATATAGATAGCCATGTTATTTTCTACTTCCTGTATGTAGATAGCCATGTTACTTTCTACTCCCTGTATATAGATAGCCATGTTATTTTCTACTTCCTGTATGTAGATAGCCATGTTATTTTCTACTCCCTGTATATAGATAGCCATGTTATTTTCTACTCCCTGTATATAGCCATGTTATTTTCTACTTCCTGTATATAGATAGCCATGTTATTTTCTACTCCCTGTATATAGATAGCCATGTTATTTTCTACTTCCTGTATGTAGATAGCCATGTTATTTTCTACTCCCTGTATATAGATAGCCATGTTATTTTCTACTCCCTGTATATAGCCATGTTATTTTCTACTCCCTGTATATAGCCATGTTATTTTCTACTTCCTGTATATAGATAGCCATGTTATTTTCTACTCCCTGTATATAGATAGCCATGTTATTTTCTACTTCCTGTATATAGATAGCCATGTTACTTTCTACTCCCTGTATATAGATAGCCATGTTATTTTCTACTTCCTGTATATAGATAGCCATGTTACTTTCTACTCCCTGTATATAGATAGCCATGTTATTTTCTACTTCCTGTATATAGATAGCCATGTTACTTTCTACTCCCTGTATATAGATAGCCATGTTATTTTCTACTTCCTGTATATAGATAGCCATGTTATTTTCTACTTCCTGTATATAGATAGCCATGTTATTTTCTACTCCCTGTATATAGATAGCCATGTTACTTTCTACTCCCTGTATATAGATAGCCATGTTATTTTCTACTCCCTGTATATAGATAGCCATGTTATTTTCTACTTCCTGTATATAGATAGCCATGTTACTTTCTACTCCCTGTATATAGATAGCCATGTTATTTTCTACTCCCTGTATATAGATAGCCATGTTATTTTCTACTCCCTGTATATAGATAGCCATGTTATTTTCTACTTCCTGTATATAGATAGCCATGTTACTTTCTACTCCCTGTATATAGATAGCCATGTTATTTTCTACTTCCTGTATGTAGATAGCCATGTTATTTTCTACTTTCTGTATATAGATAGCCATGTTATTTTCTACTTCCTGTATATAGATAGCCATGTTATTTTCTACTTCCTGTATATAGATAACCATGTTATTTTCTACTTCCTGTATATAGATAACCATGTTATTTTCTACTTCCTGTATATAGATAGCAATGTTATTTTCTACTTCCTGTATGTAGATAGCCATGTTATTTTCTACTTCCAGTATATAGATAGCCATGTTGTTTTCTACTTCCTGTATATAGATAGCCATGTTATTTTCTACTTCCTGTATGTATATAGCCATGTTATTTGTACTTGTTATTTTTATTTGTTATTCACTGTCACAATGTTTTATATTATGTTTAACTGCATTGTTGGAAAAGGACCCGTAAGGAAGCGTCTCAACGTCAGTCTACACCTGTTGTCTACCAAGCATGTGACACATAACCTTTGATTTGATATAAAATACAACCTGTCCAATTAAATAAACCTAAAACATGTGAGAAGGGGGACTCCCTCACTCCTTAAGAAAATGAATGAACAATACTTTTATTGTACCATTTTCTCTGGATACCAACAATGAAATGAAAATAGTTTCTAACTTTATGTGGATACTAGTCCCCTGCAGATGGCTCAGACTAGTTATTGTTGGTATACTATATTTAACACAGTGACACTGACATCACACAGGAACAGTGAATCTGTTTACCTTTGGTATATTTGACAGAATCTCATAGGTGACTCCACAGGAGTACAGTGTGTTCTTCAAGGACATCCTTCTCTTCAGACTCTGGGTGAAGCTCTACGACAGAGAAAAACAACATGGTGGATCAGTACTGAGTACAGTGTGTTCTTCACGGACATCCTTCTCTTCAGACTCTGGGTGAAGCTCTACGACAGAGAAAAACAACATGGTGGATCAGTACTGAGTACAGTGTGTTCTTCAAGGACATCCTTCTCTTCAGACTCTGGGTGAAGCTCTACGACAGAGAAAAACAACATGCCAGACAGAGAGCGTTACAGGGCAGGATGCCCGGACAGAGGTGAAACCCAGTCCTAGCATGCCTGTTAGTCCAGGACTAGGCTTAATCTGGGTCGGGGAAACCGGGATTTAATGTTTCTCTAATCTAATTATGTGCTGTCAGTCATGTCAGTAGTCACCAGGCCGGTCAGTGCTGTTTGTTGTAGATGTTGACAGATGTTTGTCTGTCTGTCAGTCTGTGTGTGTGTCTGTCAGTCTGTGTGTGTGTGTGTGTGTCTGTTAGTCTGTGTGTGTGTCTGTTAGTCTGTGTGTGTCTGTCTGTCAGTCTGTGTGTGTGTCTGTCAGTCTGTGTGTGTGTCTGTCAGTCTGTGTGTGTGTCAGTCAGTCTGTGTGTGTGTGTGTCTGTGTGTGTGTCTGTCTGTCTGTGTGTGTGTGTGTCTGTCTGTCAGTCTATGTGTGTGTATGTCAGTCTGTGTGTGTGTCTGTCAGTCTGTGTGTGTGTGTGTGTGTGTGTGTGTGTCTGTCAGTCTGTGTGTGTGTGTGTGTCTGTCTGTCAGTCTGTGTGTGTGTGTGTGTGTGTGTGTGTGTGTCTGTCAGTGTGTGTGTGTGTGTGTGTCTGTCAGTGTGTGTGTGTGTGTGTGTGTGTGTGTGTGTGTGTCTCCAGTCCAGGCAGTGCAGACCTGTTTGTTGTAGATGTTGACAGAGATCCTCTTGCGCAGCACCAGCTCCATGGAGACAGGATGGCTGAGCTGCACCGTGGCTTTAATGATCACGTAGATACGCTCGTTGGGTGACGTCACGCGGTTCAGGTGCACAGAGTCGTGGATGGATGAGTCCCAGGAGCACAGCGCTGACACCTGGTGGCAGGAGGACAGATGACAGGAGGTATTTACATGCTACACTGCACGGTGCAAAACACAACTGTTATTCTCAGGGTTGCAAAATTCCGGGTAAATTCCCCAAAATTATTCTCAGGTTTTCACAAAATCCTGATTGGAGGACTTCCGGGTTTCCTGCATATTTCCTCCTGATTCCGGGAACCTTCCAACCGGGATTTCTGGAAAACGGGAAGTGGCCAGTGCACACACTCTCTCTTGTACAGCTGACCTTGTGGGGACACACAATTCAGTCTAATTCAAAATCAAATTTCCCTAACCTAACCCGTACTCTTACCCTAACCTTAACCCGAAACCTAGCTCTTAACCCTAAACCTAACTCTAGTTCTTAAACCTAACCCTAGCTCCTAACCCTGGTTCTTAAACCTAACCCTAGCTCCTAACCCTAGTTCTTAAACCTAACCCTAGCTCCTAACCCTAGTTCTTAAACATAACCCTAGCTCCTAACCCTGGTTCCTAAACCTAAACCTAACCCTAGCTCCTAACCCTAGTTCTTAAACCTAACCCTATCTCCTAACCCTGGTTCTTAAACCTAACCCTAGCTCCTAACCCTAGTTCTTAAACCTAACCCTAGCTCCTAACCCTAGTTCTTAAACCTAACCCTATCTCCTAACCCTGGTTCTTAAACCTAACCCTAGCTCCTAACCCTTGTTCTTAAACCTAACCCTAGCTCCTAACCCTAGTTCTTAAACCTAACCCTAGCTCCTAACCCTGGTTCCTAAACCTAAACCTAACCCTAGCTCCTAACCCTAGTTCTTAAACCTAACCCTAGCTCCTAACCCTGGTTCTTAAACCTAACCCTAGCTCCTAACCCTAGTTCTTAAACCTAACCCTAGCTCCTAACCCTAGTTCTTAAACCTAACCCTAGCTCCTAACCCTGGTTCCTAAACCTAAACCTAACCCTAGCTCCTAACCCTAAACCTAACCCTAGTTCCTAAACCTAACCCTAGCTCCTAACTCTAAACCTAACCCTAGCTCCTAACTCTAAACCTAACCCTAGCTCCTAACCCTAAACCTTAGTTCCTAAACCTAACCCTAGCTCCTAACCCTAAACCTAACCCTAGCTCCTAACTCTAAACCTAGCTCCTAACCCTAAACCTAGCTCCTAACTCTAAACCTAGTACCTAAACCTAACCCTAGCTCCTAACCCTAAACCTAACCCTAGCTCCTAACTCTAACCCTAGCTCCTAACCCTAAACCTTAGTTCCTAAACCTAGTTCCTAAACCTAACCCTAGCTCCTAACCCTAAACCTAACCCTAGCTCCTAACTCTAAACCTAGCTCCTAACCCTAAACCTAACCCTAGCTCCTAACCCTAAACCTAACCCTAGCTCCTAACCCTTAACGTAACTTTAATCCTAACCCTAACCCCATAGAAATAGCATTTGACCTCATGGGGACCAACAAAATGTCCCCAGTTGGTCATAATACTTTTTTGTGTGACTTCTGGTCCCCACAAGAATAGTGAAACACATCCACACACACACACAGTACTCTACCTCGTCATCACTGTGTCGTATGATTGGCAGGTAGAAAAACTGGCTGCCGTGCTCCTTGGGCAGGATAGAGTTAACCCCGGCAGCGTTGGGTCCCGTTAACTGTTGAGTCACTGTCAGGTCATCTGCTGTAGAGGTGACAGAGACACACAGAGTCTGAGGTTAGAGGTGACAGAGACACACAGAGTCTGATGTTAGAGGTGACAGAGACACACAGAGTCTGATGTTAGAGGTGACAGAGACACACAGTCTGTTGTAGAGGTGACAGAGACACACAGAGTCTGATGTTAGAGGTGACAGAGACACACAGAGTCTGATGTTAGAGGTGACAGAGACACACAGAGTCTGATGTTAGAGGTGACAGAGACACACAGTGTCTGATGTTAGAGGTGACAGAGACACACAGAGTTTGATGTTAGAGGTGACAGAGACACACAGAGTCTGATGTTAGAGGTGACAGAGACACACAGTGTCTGATGTTAGAGGTGACAGAGACACACAGAGTCTGATGTTAGAGGTGACAGAGACACACAGAGTCTGCTGTAGAGGTGACAGAGACACACAGAGTCTGATGTTAGAGGTGACAGAGACACACAGTCTGTTGTAGAGGTGACAGAGACACACAGAGTCTGATGTTAGAGGTGACAGAGACACACAGAGTCTGCTGTAGAGGTGACAGAGACACACAGAGTCTGATGTTAGAGGTGAAAGAGACACACAGAGTCTGATGTTAGAGGTGACAGAGACACACAGAGTCTGATGTTAGAGGTGACAGAGACACACAGTGTCTGATGTTAGAGGTGACAGAGACACACAGAGTCTGATGTTAGAGGTGACAGAGACACACAGAGTCTGAGGTTAGAGGTGACAGAGACACACAGTGTCTGATGTTAGAGGTGACAGAGACACACAGAGTCTGATGTTAGAGGTGACAGAGACACACAGTCTGTTGTAGAGGTGACAGAGACACACAGAGTCTGATGTTAGAGGTGACAGAGACACACAGTCTGATGTTAGAGGTGACAGAGACACACAGTGTCTGATGTTAGAGGTGACAGAGACACACAGAGTCTGATGTAGAGATGACAGAGACACACAGAGTCTGATGTTAGAGGTGACAGAGACACACAGAGTCTGATGTTAGAGGTGACAGAGACACACAGTGTCTGATGTTAGAGGTGACAGAGACACACAGAGTCTGATGTTAGAGGTGACAGAGACACACAGAGTCTGCTGTAGAGGTGACAGAGACACACAGAGTCTGATGTTAGAGGTGACAGAGACACACAGAGTCTGATGTTAGAGGTGACAGAGACACACAGAGTCTGATGTTAGAGGTGACAGAGACACACAGTCTGATGTTAGAGGTGACAGAGACACACAGTGTCTGATGTTAGAGGTGACAGAGACACACAGAGTCTGATGTAGAGGTGACAGAGACACACAGCGTCTGATGTTAGAGGTGACAGAGACACACAGAGTCTGATGTAGAGGTGACAGAGACACACAGTCTGTTGTAGAGGTGACAGAGACACACAGAGTCTGATGTTAGAGGTGACAGAGACACACAGAGTCTGATGTAGAGGTGACAGAGACACACAGAGTCTGATGTAGAGGTGACAGAGACACACAGAGTCTGTTGTAGAGGTGACAGAGACACACAGAGTCTGATGTTAGAGGTGACAGAGACACACAGAGTCTGATGTAGAGGTGACAGAGACACACAGTCTGTTGTAGAGGTGACAGAGACACACAGTCTGTTGTAGAGGTGACAGAGACACACAGAGTCTGATGTAGAGGTGACAGAGACACACAGAGTCTGTTGTAGAGGTGACAGAGACACACAGAGTCTGATGTTAGAGGTGACAGAGACACACAGAGTCTGATGTTAGAGGTGATAGAGACACACAGAGTCTGAGGTTAGAGGTGACAGAGACACAGAGTGTCTGATGTTAGAGGTGACAGAGACACACAGAGTCTGATGTAGAGGTGACAGAGACACACAGAGTCTGATGTTAGAGGTGACAGAGACACACAGAGTCTGATGTAGAGGTGACAGAGACACACAGTCTGTTGTAGAGGTGACAGAGACACACAGAGTCTGATGTTAGAGGTGACAGAGACACACAGAGTCTGATGTAGAGGTGACAGAGACACACAGAGTCTGATGTAGAGGTGACAGAGACACACAGAGTCTGTTGTAGAGGTGACAGAGACACACAGAGTCTGATGTTAGAGGTGACAGAGACACACAGAGTCTGATGTAGAGGTGACAGAGACACACAGTCTGTTGTAGAGGTGACAGAGACACACAGAGTCTGATGTTAGAGGTGACAGAGACACACAGTCTGTTGTAGAGGTGACAGAGACACACAGAGTCTGTTGTAGAGGTGACAGAGACACACAGAGTCTGATGTAGAGGTGACAGAGACACACAGAGTCTGTTGTAGAGGTGACAGAGACACACAGAGTCTGATGTTAGAGGTGACAGAGACACACAGAGTCTGATGTTAGAGGTGATAGAGACACACAGAGTCTGAGGTTAGAGGTGACAGAGACACACAGAGTCTGAGGTTAGAGGTGACAGAGACACACAGAGTCTGTTGTAGAGGTGACAGAGACACACAGAGTCTGATGTTAGAGGTGACAGAGACACAGAGTCTGAGGTTAGAGGTGACAGAGACACACAGAGTCTGATGTTAGAGGTGACAGAGACACACAGAGTCTGTTGTAGAGGTGACAGAGACACACAGAGTCTGTTGTAGAGGTGACAGAGACACACAGAGTCTGATGTTAGAGGTGACAGAGACACACAGAGTCTGATGTAGAGGTGACAGAGACACACAGAGTCTGTTGTAGAGGTGACAGAGACACACAGAGTCTGATGTTAGAGGTGACAGAGACACACAGAGTCTGATGTTAGAGGTGACAGAGACACACAGAGTCTGAGGTTAGAGGTGACAGAGACACACAGAGTCTGAGGTTAGAGGTGACAGAGACACACAGAGTCTGAGGTTAGAGGTGACAGAGACACACAGAGTCTGAGGTTAGAGGTTAGAGGTGACAGAGACACACAGAGTCTGAGGTTAGAGGTGACAGAGACACACAGAGTCTGAGGTTAGAGGTGACAGAGACACACAGAGTCTGATGTAGAGGTGACAGAGACACACAGAGTCTGATGTGTCACTATGAAGGTGATTCCAGGCCGTTACCATTCAAGTCCAGGAAGAGGACTGGGAAGTGAGCTTCCATCCCAGCAGAGGGGGCCCTGCAACAGTCAAACAGTAGAACACAGGCTCAGAAGCAGTTACAAACAGCACCACAGAGAGACAAACTCTAAGCTTGTGGAATGTCTAAAAGCAGACATACATTCAATGATTATTTCATTGTGTATGTTAAATAATGACCCTCAGACTTACCAGTGGGCAGGGGCACCAGGTATGCCACTGCCAGGCGCGGGCACCAGTACAGCGTTCCTTTCCTCGGTCAGCCCTACCCACTGTTCCACCAGCCTGGCCTCCCTCTCCATGTCCTCTTCTGACTTCTCTAGAGAGAGAGAGACAGAGAGAGAGACAGAGAGAGAGAGACAGAGGGAGAGAGAGACAGAGAGACAGAGAAAGACAGAGAGAGAGACAGAGAGAGAGAGACAGAGGGAGAGAGAGACAGCGAGAGAGAGAGAGAGAGAGACAGAGACAGAGCGACAGAGACAGAGAGAGAGCGACAGAGACAGACAGAGAGCGAGAGACAGAGACAGTGAGACAGCGAGAGAGAGAGACAGAGAGAGAGAGAGAGAGAGAGAGAGAGAGAAAGAGAGAGACAGAGACAGAGAGAGCGACAGAGAGAGAGACAGACAGAGAGAGACAGAGACAGAGAGAGAGACAGAGAGAAGGAGTGTGAGGATGAGGTGTGTAACAGAAACCAAGTCCCAAAAGGGAAAAACCTGCCCACTAAGAATGCTGAATGAAGACAGGACTGATACAGAGTGGAGCTGTAGAGTCCAGAATACTGAATAAACTGAATGAAGACAGGACTGGTACAGAGTGGAGCTGTAGAGTCCAGAATACTGAATAAACTGAATGAAGACAGGACTGGTACAGAGTGGAGCTGTAGAGTCCAGAATACTGAATGAAGACAGGACTGATACAGAATGGAGCTGTAGAGTCCAGAATACTGAATAAACTGAATGAAGACAGGACTGGTACAGAGTGGAGCTGTAGAGTCCAGAATACTGAATAAACTGAATGAAGACAGGACTGGTACAGAGTGGAGCTGTAGAGTCCAGAATACTGAATAAACTGAATGAAGACAGGACTGGTACAGAGTGGAGCTGTAGAGTCCAGAATACTGAATAAACTGAATGAAGACAGGACTGGTACAGAGTGGAGCTGTAGAGTCCAGAATACTGAATAAACTGAATGAAGACAGGACTGGTACAGAGTGGAGCTGTAGAGTCCAGAATACTGAATAAACTGAATGAAGACAGGACTGGTACAGAGTGGAGCTGTAGAGTCCAGAATACTGAATAAACTGAATGAAGACAGGACTGGTACAGAGTGGAGCTGTAGAGTCCAGAATACTGAATAAACTGAATGAAGACAGGACTGGTACAGAGTGGAGCTGTAGAGTCCAGAATACTGAATAAACTGAATGAAGACAGGACTGATACAGAGTGGAGCTGTAGAGTCCAGAATACTGAATAAACTGAATGAAGACAGGACTGGTACAGAGTGGAGCTGTAGAGTCCAGAATACTGAATAAACTGAATGAAGACAGGACTGATACAGAGTGGAGCTGTAGAGTCCAGAATACTGAATAAACTGAATGAAGACAGGACTGGTACAGAGTGGAGCTGTAGAGTCCAGAATACTGAATAAACTGAATGAAGACAGGACTGGTACAGAGTGGAGCTGTAGAGTCCAGAATACTGAATAAACTGAATGAAGACAGGACTGATACAGAGTGGAGCTGTAGAGTCCAGAATACTGAATAAACTGAATGAAGACAGGACTGGTACAGAGTGGAGCTGTAGAGTCCAGACCTGGGACTCACCCTGTTTGTTGATGATCTTGTTGATCTGCTCGTCCAGATACTCTCGTCGTTTGATGAGGGCCTCAGACCAGCGGTCCCTCACACAGTTCAGGTCCTCCTCCTGCAGGCCAACAGAAGACAGCATCAGTGTCAGAAGGACTCTGTCCAGTATCAGAAACAAAACAGGACGTTGAACGGCAGACTCCTACTTCCTTACCCCAGTAGACCCCACATTACCTCCGTGAGGAGCCACAGTGTGAGGCCCTAGGGGCCAAGTCAAAACTTAATCCTCTTTCTCAAAGTCTATTGAAAAAAAGTCCCAAACTCTATGAGGAAATGGAATGGCTCCCAGGCTCAGAGCCTTTAATGTACTGTTGGCTGATTAAAACGTCACCATGATCTAACCACCCACCCAGCACCATAACAACCACACACATGCACACTCCACCCCCATTCCTGAGCTCAACTCCCCTGTCATGCTAAATGAGTCATGCATGGAAGCAGCCATGCGTTGGTTATGTGACTGAGTGTGGTGCAACAAGTCTCCTGTCATGGCACTGTGGAGAGGTAGGACGGAGGGACAGACAGACAGACACCAGGGCACTGTGGAGTGGTGGGACGGAGGGACAGACAGACAGACACCAGGGCACTGTGGAGTGGTGGGACGGAGGGACAGACAGACAGACACCAGGGCACTGTGGAGTGGTAGGACAGACAGACAGACACCAGGGCACTGTGGAGTGGTAGGACAGAGGGACAGACAGACAGACAGACACCAGGGCACTGTGGAGTGGTATGACAGAGGGACAGACAGACAGACAGACACCAGGGCACTGTGGAGTGGTAGGACAGAGGGACAGACAGACACCAGGGCACTGTGGAGTGGTAGGACAGAGGGACAGATAAACAGACAGACACCAGGGCACTGTGGAGTGGTAGGACAGAGGGACAGACAGACACCAGGGCACTGTGGAGTGGTAGGACAGAGGGACAGACTGGAACACAGACAGACAGACACCAGGGCACTGTGGAGAGGGAGGACGGAGGGACAGACAGACACCAGGGCACTGTGGAGAGGGAGGATGGAGGGACAGACAGACACCAGGGCACTGTGGAGTGGTAGGACAGAGGGACAGACTGGAACACAGACAGACACCAGGGCACTGTGGAGAGGGAGGACAGCGGGACAGACAGACAGACACCAGGGCACTGTGGAGTGGTAGGACAGAGGGACAGACTGGAACACAGACAGACACCAGGGCACTGTGGAGTGGTAGGACAGAGGGACAGACAGACACCAGGGCACTGTGGAGTGGTAGGACAGAGGGACAGACTGGAACACAGACAGACAGACACCAGGGCACTGTGGAGAGGGAGGACGGCGGGACAGACAGACACCAGGGCACTGTGGAGAGGGAGGATGGAGGGACAGACAGACACCAGGGCACTGTGGAGTGGTAGGACAGAGGGACAGACTGGAACACAGACAGACACCAGGGCACTGTGGAGAGGGAGGACAGCGGGACAGACAGACAGACACCAGGGCACTGTGGAGTGGTAGGACAGAGGGACAGACTGGAACACAGACAGACACCAGGGCACTGTGGAGAGGGAGGACAGCGGGACAGACAGACAGACACCAGGGCACTGTGGAGAGGGAGGAAAGGGGTGCTGCCTTAAAAAGATTCTCTGATCCATGTCTTTGTTTGGGTGACATTATTTAGTTGGACCAGCGCCACCCGGGTCCAAAATTGTGCTTGGAGGCAAGAGTTCTCCTCCAAAAGTGCACAACATTATCCAATCATGTTCCACTCTGTGAGGCCGGACCTAGAACCAGAAGTTTGTCCTGACCACTAGACCTGACTCGGGAAAACTACCCCCTACTCCTCTAGTCTCCTGTCTCCTACCCCTCTAGTCTCCTGTCTCCTACCCCCAACTCCTCTAGCCTCCTGTCTCCTACCCCCTACTCCTGTAGCCTCCTGTCTCCTACCCCTCTAGTCTCCTGTCTCCTACCCCCTACTCCTCTAGCCTCCTGTCTCCTACCCCTCTAGCCTCCTGTCTCCTACCCTCTAGCCTCCTGTCTCCTAACCCTCTAGCCTCCTGTCTCCTACCCTCTAGCCTCCTGTCTCCTACCCCTCTAGTCTCCTGTCTCCTACCCCTCTAGCCTCCTGTCTCCTACCCCTCTAGCCTCCTGTCTCCTACCCCTTGAGTCTCCTGTCTCCTACTTCTCTAGTCTCCTGTCTCCTACTCCTCCAGCCTCCTGTTTCCTACCTCCTACTCCTCTAGTCTCCTGTCTCCTACCCCTCTAGTCTCCTGTCTCCTACCCTCTAGTCTCCTGTCTCCTACTCATCTAGTCTCCTGTCTCCTACCCCTCTAGTCTCCTGTCTCCTACCCCCTACTCCTCTAGCCTCCTGTCTCCTACCCCCTACTCCTCTAGTCTCCTGTCTCCTACCCCTCTAGACTCCTGTCTCCTACCCCCTACTCCTCTAGCCTCCTGTCTCCTACCCCTCTAGCCTCCTGTCTCCTACCCTCTAGCCTCCTGTCTCCTAACCCTCTAGTCTCCTGTCTCCTACTCCTCCAGCCTCCTGTTTCCTACCTCCTACTCCTCTAGTCTCCTGTCTCCTACCCCTCTAGTCTCCTGTCTCCTACCCTCTAGTCTCCTGTCTCCTACTCATCTAGTCTCCTGTCTCCTACCCCTCTAGTCTCCTGTCTCCTACCCCCTACTCCTCTAGCCTCTTGTCTCCTACCCCCTACTCCTCTAGTCTCCTGTCTCCTACCCCTCTAGTCTCCTGTCTCCTACCCCCTACTCCTCTAGCCTCCTGTCTCCTACCCCTCTAGCCTCCTGTCTCCTACCCTCTAGCCTCCTGTCTCCTAACCCTCTAGCTTCCTGTCTCCTACCCCTCGAGTCTCCTGTCTCCTACTTCTCTAGTCTCCTGTCTCCTACTCCTCCAGCCTCCTGTTTCCTACCTCCTACTCCTCTAGTCTTCTGTCTCCTACCCCCATACCCCTCTAGTCTCCGGTCTCCTACCCCTCTAGTCTCCTGTCTCCTACCCCCTCGAGTCTCCTGTCTCCTACTCCTCCAGCCTCCTGTCTCCTACCCCTCTAGTCTCCTGTCTCTTACCCCTCTAGTCTCCTGTCTCCTACCCCTCTAGTCTCCTGTCTCCTACCCCTCGAGTCTCCTGTCTCCTACCCCTTGAGTCTCCTGTCTCCTACTCCTCTAGTCTCCTGTCTCCTACTCCTCCAGCCTCCTGTTTCCTACCTCCTACTCCTCCAGCCTCCTGTTTCCTACCTCCTACTCCTCCAGCCTCCTGTTTCCTACCTCCTACCCCTCTAGTCTCCTGTCTCCTACCCCCTACTCCTCTAGCCTCCTGGCTCCTACCCCTCGAGTCTCCTGTCTCCTACTCCTCTAGTCTCCTGCCTCCTACTCCTCTAGTCTCCTGTCTCCTACTCCTCTAGTCTCCTGTCTCCTACTCCTCCAGCCTCCTACCCCCTACTCCTCTAGTTTCCTGTTTCCTACCCCCTACTCCTCTAGTTTCCTGTTTCCTACCCCCTACTCCTCTAGTCTCCTGTCTCCTACTCCTCTAGTCTCCTGTCTCCTACCCCCTACTCCTCTAGCCTCCTACCCCTACCCCTCTAGTCTCCTGTCTCCTACTCCTCTAGTTTCCTGTTTCCTACCCCCTACCCCTCTAGTCTCCTGTTTCCTACTCCTCTAGTCTCCTGTCTCCTACCCCTCTAGTCTCCTGTCTCCTACTCCTCTAGTCTCCTGTCTCCTACTCCTCTAGTCTCCTGTCTCCTACCCCTCTAGTCTCCTGTCTCCTACCCCTCTAGTCTCCTGTCTCCTACTCCTCTAGTCTCCTACTCCTCTAGTCTCCTGTCTCCTACTCCTCTAGTCTCCTGTCTCCTACCCCTCTAGTCTCCTGTCTCCTACCCCTCTAGTCTCCTGTCTCCTACTCCTCTAGTCTCCTGTCTCCTACTCCTCTAGTCTCCTACTCCTCTAGTCTCCTGTCTCCTACTCCTCTAGTTTCCTGTTTCCTACCCCCTACCCCTCTAGTCTCCTGTCTCCTACTCCTCTAGTCTCCTGTCTCCTACTCCTCTAGTCTCCTGTCTCCTACTCCTCTAGTCTCCTGTCTCCTACCCCTCTAGTCTCCTGTTTTCTACCCCTCTAGTCTCCTGTCTCCTACTCCTCTAGTCTCCTGTCTCCTACTCCTCTAGTCTCCTGTCTCCTACTCCTCTAGTCTCCTGCCTCCTACTCCTCTAGTTTCCTGTTTCCTACCCCCTACCCCTCTAGTCTCCTGTTTCCCACCCCTCTAGTCTCCTGTCTCCTACTCCTCTAGTCTCCTGTCTCCTACTCCTCTAGCCTCCTGTCTCCTACTCCTCTAGTCTCCTGTCTCCTACTTCTCTAGTCTCCTGCCTCCTACTCCTCTAGTCTCCTGCCTCCTACTCCTCTAGTCTCCTGCCTCCTACTCCTCTAGCCTCCTGTCTCCTACCCCTCTAGTCTCCTGTCTCCTACTCCTCTAGTCTCCTGTCTCCTACTCCTCTAGTCTCCTGTCTCCTACTCCTCTAGTCTCCTGTCTCCTACTCCTCTAGTCTCCTGTCTCCTACTCCTCTAGTCTCCTGTCTCCTACCCCTCTAGTCTCCTGTCTCCTACTCCTCTAGTATCCTGCCTCCTACTCCTCTAGTCTCCTGTCTCCTGTCTCCTACTCCTCTAGTCTCCTGTCTCCTACCCCTCTAGTCTCCTGTCTCCTACTCCTCTAGTCTCCTGTCTCCTACCCCTCTAGTCTCCTGTCTCCTACTCCTCTAGTCTCCTGTCTCCTACTCCTCTAGTCTCCTGTCTCCTACTCCTCTAGTTTCCTGTTTCCTACTCCTCTAGTCTCCTGTCTCCTACTCCTCTAGTCTCCTGTCTCCTACCCCTCTAGTCTCCTGTCTCCTACTCCTCTAGTCTCCTGTCTCCTACCCCTCTAGTCTCCTGTCTCCTACTCCTCTAGCCTCCTGTCTCCTACTCCTCTAGTCTCCTGCCTCCTACTCCTCTAGTCTCCTGCCTCCTACTCCTCTAGTCTCCTGTCTCCTACTCCTCTAGTCTCCTGCCTCCTACTCCTCTAGTCTCCTGTCTCCTACTCCTCTAGTCTCCTGCCTCCTACTCCTCTAGCCTCCTACCTCCTACTCCTCCAGCCTCATGTTTCCTACCTCCTACTCCTCTAGTCTCCTGTCTCCTGTTTCCCCTGCCCACCCTTCTTAGTGGAACCCACTGTCTCCTACTCCTCTAGTCTCCTGTCTCCTACTCCTCTAGTCTCCTGTCTCCTACTCCTCTAGTCTCCTGTCTCCTACCCCTCTAGTCTCCTGTCTCCTACCCCTCTAGTCTCCTGTCTCCTACTCCTCTAGTCTCCTGTCTCCTACTCCTCTAGTCTCCTGTCTCCTACTCCTCTAGTCTCCTGTCTCCTACCCCTCTAGTCTCCTGTCTCCTACTCCTCTAGTCTCCTGTCTCCTACTCCTCTAGTCTCCTGTCTCCTACTCCTCTAGTCTCCTGTCTCCTACCCCTCTAGTCTCCTGTCTCCTACCCCTCTAGTCTCCTGTCTCCTACTCCTCTAGTCTCCTGTCTCCTACTCCTCTAGTCTCCTGTCTCCTACTCCTCTAGTCTCCTGTCTCCTACCCCTCTAGTCTCCTGTCTCCTACCCCCTACTCCTCTAGCCTCCTACCCCTACCCCTCTAGTCTCCTGTCTCCTACTCCTCTAGTTTCCTGTTTCCTACCCCCTACCCCTCTAGTCTCCTGTCTCCTACTCCTCTAGTCTCCTGTCTCCTACCCCTCTAGTCTCCTGTCTCCTACTCCTCTAGTCTCCTGTCTCCTACTCCTCTAGTCTCCTGTCTCCTACCCCTCTAGTCTCCTGTCTCATACCCCTCTAGTCTCCTGTCTCCAACTCCTCTAGTCTCCTGTCTCCTACTCCTCTAGTCTCCTGTCTCCTACTCCTCTAGTCTCCTGTCTCCTACCCCTCTAGTCTCCTGTCTCCTACCCCTCTAGTCTCCTGTCTCCTACTCCTCTAGTCTCCTGTCTCCTACTCCTCTAGTCTCCTACTCCTCTAGTCTCCTGTCTCCTACTCCTCTAGTTTCCTGTTTCCTACCCCCTACCCCTCTAGTCTCCTGTCTCCTACTCCTCTAGTCTCCTGTCTCCTACTCCTCTAGTCTCCTGTCTCCTACTCCTCTAGTCTCCTGTCTCCTACCCCTCTAGTCTCCTGTTTTCTACCCCTCTAGTCTCCTGTCTCCTACTCCTCTAGTCTCCTGTCTCCTACTCCTCTAGTCTCCTGCCTCCTACTCCTCTAGTTTCCTGTTTCCTACCCCCTACCCCTCTAGTCTCCTGTTTCCCACCCCTCTAGTCTCCTGTCTCCTACTCCTCTAGTCTCCTGTCTCCTACTCCTCTAGCCTCCTGTCTCCTACTCCTCTAGTCTCCTGTCTCCTACTTCTCTAGTCTCCTGCCTCCTACTCCTCTAGTCTCCTGCCTCCTACTCCTCTAGTCTCCTGCCTCCTACTCCTCTAGTTTCCTGTTTCCTACCCCCTACCCCTCTAGTCTCCTGTTTCCCACCCCTCTAGTCTCCTGTCTCCTACTCCTCTAGTCTCCTGTCTCCTACTCCTCTAGCCTCCTGTCTCCTACTCCTCTAGTCTCCTGTCTCCTACTTCTCTAGTCTCCTGCCTCCTACTCCTCTAGTCTCCTGCCTCCTACTCCTCTAGTCTCCTGCCTCCTACTCCTCTAGCCTCCTGTCTCCTACCCCTCTAGTCTCCTGTCTCCTACTCCTCTAGTCTCCTGTCTCCTACTCCTCTAGTCTCCTGTCTCCTACTCCTCTAGTCTCCTGTCTCCTACTCCTCTAGTCTCCTGTCTCCTACTCCTCTAGTCTCCTGTCTCCTACCCCTCTAGTCTCCTGTCTCCTACTCCTCTAGTATCCTGCCTCCTACTCCTCTAGTCTCCTGTCTCCTGTCTCCTACTCCTCTAGTCTCCTGTCTCCTACCCCTCTAGTCTCCTGTCTCCTACTCCTCTAGTCTCCTGTCTCCTACCCCTCTAGTCTCCTGTCTCCTACTCCTCTAGTCTCCTGTCTCCTACTCCTCTAGTCTCCTGTCTCCTACTCCTCTAGTTTCCTGTTTCCTACTCCTCTAGTCTCCTGTCTCCTACTCCTCTAGTCTCCTGTCTCCTACCCCTCTAGTCTCCTGTCTCCTACTCCTCTAGTCTCCTGTCTCCTACCCCTCTAGTCTCCTGTCTCCTACTCCTCTAGCCTCCTGTCTCCTACTCCTCTAGTCTCCTGCCTCCTACTCCTCTATCCTGCCTCCTACTCCTCTAGTCTCCTGTCTCCTACTCCTCTAGTCTCCTGCCTCCTACTCCTCTAGTCTCCTGTCTCCTACTCCTCTAGTCTCCTGCCTCCTACTCCTCTAGCCTCCTACCTCCTACTCCTCCAGCCTCATGTTTCCTACCTCCTACTCCTCTAGTCTCCTGTCTCCTGTTTCCCCTGCCCACCCTTCTTAGTGGAACCCACTGTCTCCTACTCCTCTAGTCTCCTGTCTCCTACTCCTCTAGTCTCCTGTCTCCTACTCCTCTAGTCTCCTGTCTCCTACCCCTCTAGTCTCCTGTCTCCTACCCCTCTAGTCTCCTGTCTCCTACTCCTCTAGTCTCCTGTCTCCTACTCCTCTAGTCTCCTGTCTCCTACTCCTCTAGTCTCCTGTCTCCTACCCCTCTAGTCTCCTGTCTCCTACTCCTCTAGTCTCCTGTCTCCTACTCCTCTAGTCTCCTGTCTCCTACTCCTCTAGTCTCCTGTCTCCTACCCCTCTAGTCTCCTGTCTCCTACCCCTCTAGTCTCCTGTCTCCTACTCCTCTAGTCTCCTGTCTCCTACTCCTCTAGTCTCCTGTCTCCTACTCCTCTAGTCTCCTGTCTCCTACCCCTCTAGTCTCCTGTCTCCTACCCCCTACTCCTCTAGCCTCCTACCCCTACCCCTCTAGTCTCCTGTCTCCTACTCCTCTAGTTTCCTGTTTCCTACCCCCTACCCCTCTAGTCTCCTGTCTCCTACTCCTCTAGTCTCCTGTCTCCTACCCCTCTAGTCTCCTGTCTCCTACTCCTCTAGTCTCCTGTCTCCTACTCCTCTAGTCTCCTGTCTCCTACCCCTCTAGTCTCCTGTCTCATACCCCTCTAGTCTCCTGTCTCCAACTCCTCTAGTCTCCTGTCTCCTACTCCTCTAGTCTCCTGTCTCCTACTCCTCTAGTCTCCTGTCTCCTACCCCTCTAGTCTCCTGTCTCCTACCCCTCTAGTCTCCTGTCTCCTACTCCTCTAGTCTCCTGTCTCCTACTCCTCTAGTCTCCTACTCCTCTAGTCTCCTGTCTCCTACTCCTCTAGTTTCCTGTTTCCTACCCCCTACCCCTCTAGTCTCCTGTCTCCTACTCCTCTAGTCTCCTGTCTCCTACTCCTCTAGTCTCCTGTCTCCTACTCCTCTAGTCTCCTGTCTCCTACTCCTCTAGTCTCCTGTTTTCTACCCCTCTAGTCTCCTGTCTCCTACTCCTCTAGTCTCCTGTCTCCTACTCCTCTAGTCTCCTGCCTCCTACTCCTCTAGTTTCCTGTTTCCTACCCCCTACCCCTCTAGTCTCCTGTTTCCCACCCCTCTAGTCTCCTGTCTCCTACTCCTCTAGTCTCCTGTCTCCTACTCCTCTAGCCTCCTGTCTCCTACTCCTCTAGTCTCCTGTCTCCTACTTCTCTAGTCTCCTGCCTCCTACTCCTCTAGTCTCCTGCCTCCTACTCCTCTAGTCTCCTGCCTCCTACTCCTCTAGCCTCCTGTCTCCTACCCCTCTAGTCTCCTGTCTCCTACTCCTCTAGTCTCCTGTCTCCTACTCCTCTAGTCTCCTGTCTCCTACTCCTCTAGTCTCCTGTCTCCTACTCCTCTAGTCTCCTGTCTCCTACTCCTATAGTCTCCTGTCTCCTACCCCTCTAGTCTCCTGTCTCCTACTCCTCTAGTATCCTGCCTCCTACTCCTCTAGTCTCCTGTCTCCTACTCCTCTAGTCTCCTGTCTCCTACCCCTCTAGTCTCCTGTCTCCTACTCCTCTAGTCTCCTGTCTCCTACCCCTCTAGTCTCCTGTCTCCTACTCCTCTAGTCTCCTGTCTCCTACTCCTCTAGTCTCCTGTCTCCTACTCCTCTAGTTTCCTGTTTCCTACTCCTCTAGTCTCCTGTCTCCTACTCCTCTAGTCTCCTGTCTCCTACCCCTCTAGTCTCCTGTCTCCTACTCCTCTAGTCTCCTGTCTCCTACCCCTCTAGTCTCCTGTCTCCTACTCCTCTAGCCTCCTGTCTCCTACTCCTCTAGTCTCCTGCCTCCTACTCCTCTAGTCTCCTGCCTCCTACTCCTCTAGTCTCCTGTCTCCTACTCCTCTAGTCTCCTGCCTCCTACTCCTCTAGTCTCCTGTCTCCTACTCCTCTAGTCTCCTGCCTCCTACTCCTCTAGCCTCCTACCTCCTACTCCTCCAGCCTCATGTTTCCTACCTCCTACTCCTCTAGTCTCCTGTCTCCTGTTTCCCCTGCCCACCCTTCTTAGTGGAACCCACTGTCTCCTACTCCTCTAGTCTCCTGTCTCCTACTCCTCTAGTCTCCTGTCTCCTACTCCTCTAGTCTCCTGTCTCCTACCCCTCTAGTCTCCTGTCTCCTACCCCTCTAGTCTCCTGTCTCCTACTCCTCTAGTCTCCTGTCTCCTACTCCTCTAGTCTCCTGTCTCCTACTCCTCTAGTCTCCTGTCTCCTACCCCTCTAGTCTCCTGTCTCCTACTCCTCTAGTCTCCTGTCTCCTACTCCTCTAGTCTCCTGTCTCCTACTCCTCTAGTCTCCTGTCTCCTACCCCTCTAGTCTCCTGTCTCCTACCCCTCTAGTCTCCTGTCTCCTACCCCTCTAGTCTCCTGTCTCCTACTCCTCTAGTCTCCTGTCTCCTACTCCTCTAGTCTCCTGTCTCCTACTCCTCTAGTCTCCTGTCTCCTACCCCTCTAGTCTCCTGTCTCCTACTCCTCTAGTCTCCTGTCTCCTACTCCTCTAGTCTCCTGTCTCCTACTCCTCTAGTCTCCTGTCTCCTACTCCTCTAGTCTCCTGTCTCCTACTCCTCTAGTCTCCTGTCTCCTACCCCTCTAGTCTCCTGTCTCCTACTCCTCTAGTCTCCTGTCTCCTACTCCTCTAGCCTCCTGTCTCCTACTCCTCTAGTCTCCTGTCTCCTACTTCTCTAGTCTCCTGCCTCCTACTCCTCTAGTCTCCTGCCTCCTACTCCTCTAGCCTCCTGTCTCCTACCCCTCTAGTCTCCTGTCTCCTACTCCTCTAGTCTCCTGTCTCCTACTCCTCTAGTCTCCTGTCTCCTACTCCTCTAGTCTCCTGTCTCCTACTCCTCTAGTCTCCTGTCTCCTACTCCTCTAGTCTCCTGTCTCCTACCCCTCTAGTCTCCTGTCTCCTACTCCTCTAGTCTCCTGCCTCCTACTCCTCTAGTCTCCTGTCTCCTACTCCTCTAGTCTCCTGTCTCCTACTCCTCTAGTCTCCTGTCTCCTACTCCTCTAGTCTCCTGTCTCCTACCCCTCTAGTCTCCTGTCTCCTACTCCTCTAGTCTCCTGTCTCCTACTCCTCTAGCCTCCTGTCTCCTACTCCTCTAGTCTCCTGTCTCCTACTCCTCTAGTCTCCTGTCTCCTACTCCTCTAGTCTCCTGTCTCCTACCCCTCTAGTCTCCTGTCTCCTACTCCTCTAGTCTCCTGCCTCCTACTCCTCTAGTCTCCTGTCTCCTACTCCTCTAGTCTCCTGTCTCCTACCCCTCTAGTCTCCTGTCTCCTACTCCTCTAGTCTCCTGTCTCCTACCCCTCTAGTCTCCTGTCTCCTACTCCTCTAGTCTCCTGTCTCCTACCCCTCTAGTCTCCTGTCTCCTACTCCTCTAGTCTCCTGTCTCCTACTCCTCTAGTCTCCTGTCTCCTACTCCTCTAGTTTCCTGTTTCCTACCCCCTACCCCTCTAGTCTCCTGTCTCCTACTCCTCTAGTCTCCTGTCTCCTACTCCTCTAGTCTCCTGTCTCCTACCCCTCTAGTCTCCTGTCTCCTACTCCTCTAGTCTCCTGTCTCCTACTCCTCTAGCCTCCTGTCTCCTACTCCTCTAGTCTCCTGTCTCCTACTTCTCTAGTCTCCTGCCTCCTACTCCTCTAGTCTCCTGCCTCCTACTCCTCTAGCCTCCTGTCTCCTACCCCTCTAGTCTCCTGTCTCCTACTCCTCTAGTCTCCTGTCTCCTACTCCTCTAGTCTCCTGTCTCCTACTCCTCTAGTCTCCTGTCTCCTACTCCTCTAGTCTCCTGTCTCCTACTCTTCTAGTCTCCTGTCTCCTACCCCTCTAGTCACCTGTCTCCTACCCCTCTAGTCTCCTGTCTCCTACTCCTCTAGTCTCCTGTCTCCTACTCCTCTAGTCTCCTGTCTCCTACCCCTCTAGTCTCCTGTCTCCTACTCCTCTAGCCTCCTGTCTCCTACTCCTCTAGTCTCCTGCCTCCTACTCCTCTAGTCTCCTGCCTCCTACTCCTCTAGTCTCCTGTCTCCTACTCCTCTAGTCTCCTGCCTCCTACTCCTCTAGTCTCCTACCCCCTACTCCTCTAGTCTCCTGTTTCCCACCCCCTGCCCACCCTTCTTAGTGGAACCCACTGTCTGCTACTCCTCTAGCCTCCTACCTCCTACTCCTCCAGCCTCCTGTTTCCTACCTCCTACTCCTCTAGTCTCCTGTCTCCTGTTTCCGCTGCCCACCCTTCTTAGTGGAACCCACTGTCTCCTACTCCTCTAGTCTCCTGTTTCCCCTGCCCACCCTTCTTAGTGGAACCCACTTTCTGCTACTCCTCTAGTCTCCTGTCTCCTGTTTCCCACCCCTCTAGTCTCCTGTCTCCTACTCCTCTAGTCTCCTGTTTCCCCTGCCCACCCTTCTTAGTGGAACCCACTGTCTGCAAGCACATGAGCAGAAGCTGGTTTCCATCCATCGTGCCTCGTCATCATCGGCAGTAGTTAGGGTTGAACATTTCTGGGAAATCTAAAACAATTCCAAGGTTTTCCAGAAGTTATGTGAATATTTCTACCCTCGCTGTAGTAGGAGGCAGCACCATCCATGCAGCAGCAGCAGCAGCAGCAACAACAGCAGACTGAGGAGTTACAGTTTACCTGATAACTATCCATATCTCCATCCTCCTCCTCCCTCTGGCAGGACAGAATACAGCACAGTACAGTACACTCAGTCAGACAGGCAGACAGACAAGACAGGCAAACAGACAGACAGACAGGCAGACAGACAGACAAGACAGGCAAACAGACAGACAGGCAAACAGACAGACAGACAGACAGACAGAGAGGCAGACAGACAGACAGACAGACAGACAGACAGACAGACAGACAGACAGACAGACAGACAAACAGACAGACAGACAGGAGTAGTAACCTACACACCTCTCCACTGTCTGCAAGTCTCTCTGGATAAGAGCGTCTGCTAAATGACCAAAATGTCAAACGTAAATCCACTACAACTCTGGGTCAGTGGCCTGGAGGTGTCACTGGCTGACCAATCACATCGTTCTATTTCCTCTGGGAAAGTGTGTAGCAGTGGACAACTCTGGGTCAGTGGCCTGGAGGTGTCACTGACTGACCAATCACATCGTTCTATTTCCTCTGGGAAAGTGTGTAGCAGTGGACAACTCTGGGTCAGTGGCCTGGAGGTGTCACTGGCTGACCAATCACATCGTTCTATTTCCTCTGGAAAAGTGTGTAGCAGTGGAGGGTAGAAGGCTGCTTCCTGGTCCTTCTACATTAAAATGACCTCCCAGATCGTCTGTATGTAGAATGACTGAGAAGCTCAGTTCTGTTGACTTTTTAAAAGAACATTGTGCTCCAAAATGAATGAACATAAAAAATGTTTAAACATGATTTAACTTTTATTTAACCAGGAAGGGCTCATTGAGATTTAAAACCTCTTTTTCAAGAGCGTCCTGGCCAAGATAGGCAGCACCAAGTCATTACAAAAATGACAGACAAACAACATGAAAAACTACAAGTAATCTAGTAAAAACCATAGAATTCACAAGAGTATAACAACATCAAAAACAGCAAATTCCTCCAAAAAGTACGATCTTTGTCCCCATGTGCAGTTGCAAACCGTAGTCTGGATGTTTTTATGGCGGTTTTGGAGCAGTGGCTTCTTCCTTGCTGAGCGGCCTTTCAGGTTATGTTGATATAGGACTCGTTTTACTGTGGATATAGATACTTTTGTACCTGTTTCCTCCAGCATCTTCACAAGGTCCTTTGCTGTTGTTCTGGGACTGGTTTGCACTTTTTGCACCAAAGTACGTTCATCTGTAGGAGACAGAATGCGTCTCCTTCCTGAGCGGTATGACGGCTGCCTGGTCCCATGGTGTTTATACTTGCATACTATTGTTTGTACAGACGAACGTGGTACCTTCAGGCATTTGGAAATTGCTCCCAAGGATGAACCAGACTTTTGGAGGTCTTTTCTGAGGTCTTGGCTGATTTCTTTTGATTTTCCCATGATGTCAAGCAAAGAGGCACTGAGTTTGAATGTAGGTCTTGAAATACATCCACAGGTACACCTCCAATTGACTCAAATGATGTCAATTAGCCTATCAGAAGCTTCTAAAGCCATGACTACATTTTTTCCTAGCTGTTTAAAGGCACAGTCAACTTAGTGTATGTAAACTTCTGACCCACTGGAATTGTGATACAGTGAATTATAAATGAATTATAAGTCTGTAAACAATTGTTGGAAAAATTACTTGTGTCAGGCACAAAGTAGATGTCCTAACCGACTTGCCAAAACTATAGTTTGTTAACAAGAACTTTGTGGAGTGGTTGAAAATTGAGTTTTAATGACTCCAACCTAAGTGTATGTAAACTTCCGACTTCAGCTGTACATAGATTCTATTCACGCCTCGTTTTGCTTGAAGAGGAAAAGTGAATGTGGAATGTTCTAGCCTCTTCAACGTTCGCCTCGGCAGAAATATTTGTTTTATGTTACATATTTTGGGGGGCGTTGTCACGTTCTGACCCTAGTTATTGTGTTAATTGTTTGTTTTAGTTGGTCAGGACGTGAGTTGGGTGGCCATTCTATGTTTTGTGTGTCTAGGTTGTTTTTCTGTGTTCGGCCTAGTATGGTTCTCAATCAGAGGCAGGTGTCATTAGTTGTCTCTGATTGAGAATCATACTTAGGTAGCCTGGGTTTCACTGTTGGTTTGTGGGTGTTTGTTTCCGTGTCTGTGTTTTACACCACACGGTACTGTTTTCGGTTTTCACATTTGTTGTTTTTGTAAATTGAAGTGTTCAGTTTGGATTTATTATTAAATAAGATGAACACTAACCACGCTGAGCTTTGGTCTTCTCCTTCAACAGAAGAAAACCGTTATAGGCATGGCAACAACGATTTTGGTGTGGTGCAGCGCCACAGCTAAAATGACTGCAGCTGAAACGCTGTAGTCAACTTAAGCTGAAAAATTGTAGTCCAACTAGAGGACAGCCGAATCAGATCACTCAAAGGATTTGATTGATACACAACAGAAAAATATGTCGACTTTTCTACATTCTACACAGCAGATGAATATATTTCTGTGGTTCCATCATTCTACAGCTGTCTCCCTCCAGTGGAATAATTGATGACTGGCACCTTTCTTTCCCTACACCAGACAGCTTTGACATGATGGCCTAAGGATCCTCCATCTGAAAACTACAGGATGCAGAGAGTGATTACTGCTAGGATTTCATCATGTCCAGATACACAGTACAGTATTGTAATACTGTAGATATCTCCAGTCCACCATTAGGCAGTAGAACTACAGTCTAGTGCTGGAGTCTCATCCCAGGGCCTGGTGTGTGTCTCTGTATGTGTTACGCTAATATGAACCGATACATTCTGCAACATTCATTAGATTTACAGCAGCCCAGGATTTAGCCATGTCAGTAGGCCCAGAACCAGAACCACCACAGCTAGTCACCACACCACCACCATCACTACCACCACCATCACTACCACCACCACCACCACCACCACCACCATCACTACCACCACCATCACTACCACCACCATCACCACCACCACCATCACCACCTCCACCATCACCACCACCATCACTACCACCACCATCACCACCTCCACCATCACTACCACCACCATCACTACCACCACCATCACCACCTCCACCATCACTACCACCACCGCCTCCACCATCACTACCACCATCACTACCACCACCATCACCATCACCACCACCCCCACACCCATCACCACCACCACCACCATCCCCACCACCATCATCATCATCACCACCATCACCTCCACCACCATCATCATCACCACCATCATCATCACCACCATCACCACCATCACCTTCACCACCATCACCACCATCATCATCATCACCACCATCACCACCACCACCACCACCACCACCTCCATCACCACAACCACCATCACCACCTCCACCACCGCGCTACATGAGTCTCCTTGACCAATACAGCACATTTTACATATATAGAGGAAGCAAATGTGATATACAACACTGCCACACTGACACATCTCTTACAAACTATTATAGAAATATGTGTGTGTGATTGTGTAGTGGTGTGTGTGTGCACATGTAACTGTGTGTGTGTGTAGTGGTGTGTGTGTGTAGGTGTGTGTGTGTGTAGTGGTGTGTGTGTGTGTGTGTGTGTAGTGGTGTGTGTGTGATAGTGTGTATGCTACTGACCTGGTAGCTGTCCAGGGCTCTCTGTAGCTTGGTGGAGCGTGCTGACACACAGCCGATAGAGACAGACAGAACAGTCTCCACCAGCAGAGGCAGAGTCCCAGAGTCCTGCACCTGCTTCACACACACCTGCAGCCTGCGCGAGTGACCCTGAGAACACACACACCATCCATATAACCTGCTTAGCATACAGACGGACAATTACAATGAAGATAAACACAGAAGAAAACCGGGAACTTAGACGGCGCTCATCTTTTCCATTCATAACTGGATCTACACAACCGATGTCGTGGGACGTGGTTTCATCTTGACATCACTCTACTTTAAAGAGCTGAAAACATCTGACAAACTGACAGACTCCTCCAGTCTGATGTACTTCCCTGTCCTGTTACCTGTCTGTCCTGGAACACTCCTCCAGTCTGATGTCCTGTCCTGTTACCTGTCTGTCCTGGAACACTCCTCCAGTCTGATGTCCTTCCCTGTCCTGTTACCTGTCTGACCTGGAACACTCCACCAGTCTGATGTCCTTCCCTGTCCTGTTACCTGTCTGTCCTGGAACACTCCTCCAGTCTGATGTCCTTCCCTGTCCTGTTACCTGTCTGTCCTGGAACACTCCTCCAGTCTGATGTCCTTCCCTGTCCTGTTACCTGTCTGACCTGGAACACTCCTACAGTCTGATGTCCTGTCCTGTTACCTGTCTGACCTGGAACACTCCTCCAGTCTGATGTCCTGTCCTGTTACCTGTCTGAGCTGGAACACTCCTCCAGTCTGATGTCCTTCCCTGTCCTGTTACCTGTCTGACCTGGAACACTCCTCCAGTCTGATGTCCTGTCCTGTTACCTGTCTGAGCAGGAACACTCCTCCAGTCTGATGTCCTTCCCTGTCCTGTTACCTGTCTGTCCTGGAACACTCCTCCAGTCTGATGTCCTGTCCTGTTACCTGTCTGACCTGGAACACTCCTCCAGTCTGATGTCCTTCCCTGTCCTGTTACCTGTCTGACCTGGAACACTCCTCCAGTCTGATGTCCTGTCCTGTTACCTGTCTGACCTGGAACACTCCTCCAGTCTGATGTCCTGTCCTGTTACCTGTCTGAGCAGGAACACTCCTCCAGTCTGATGTCCTTCCCTGTCCTGTTACCTGTCTGACCTGGAACACTCCTCCAGTCTGATGTCCTTCCCTGTTACCTGTCTGAGCTGGAACACTCCTCCAGTCTGATGTCCTTCCCTGTCCTGTTACCTGTCTGAGCTGGAACACTCCTCCAGTCTGATGTCCTTCCCTGTCCTGTTACCTGTCTGTCCTGGAACACTCCTCCAGTCTGATGTCCTTCCCTGTCCTGTTACCTGTCTGTCCTGGAACACTCCTCCAGTCTGATGTCCTTCCCTGTCCTGTTACCTGTCTGACCTGGAACACTCCTACAGTCTGATGTCCTGTCCTGTTACCTGTCTGACCTGGAACACTCCTCCAGTCTGATGTCCTGTCCTGTTACCTGTCTGAGCTGGAACACTCCTCCAGTCTGATGTCCTTCCCTGTCACCTATCTGAGCAGGAACACTCCTCCAGTCTGATGTCCTTCCCTGTCCTGTTACCTGTCTGACCTGGAACACTCCTCCAGTCTGATGTCCTTCCCTGTCCTGTTACCTGTCTGACCTGGAACACTCCTCCAGTCTGATGTCCTGTCCTGTTACCTGTCTGACCTGGAACACTCCTCCAGTCTGATGTCCTGTCCTGTTACCTGTCTGAGCAGGAACACTCTTCCAGTCTGATGTCCTTCCCTGTCTTGTTACCTGTCTGACCTGGAACACTCCTCCAGTCTGATGTCCTTCCCTGTTACCTGTCTGTCCTGGAACACTCCTCCAGTCTGATGTCCTTCCCTGTCCTGTTACCTGTCTGACCTGGAACACTCCTCCAGTCTGATGTCCTGTCCTGTTACCTGTCTGACCTGGAACACTCCTCCAGTCTGATGTCCTGTCCTGTTACCTGTCTGAGCTGGAACACTCCTCCAGTCTGATGTCCTTCCCTGTCCTGTTACCTGTCTGACCTGGAACACTCCTCCAGTCTGATGTCCTGTCCTGTTACCTGTCTGAGCTGGAACACTCCTCCAGTACCGATGTCCTTCCCAGGATGCATCTCTACATCAGAGTAGTCCCCCTGCTCATTCAGCTCCTGGATAGAAACCCACAGCTCAATACGACGAGACACCTCACTCCACCTGCAGGGACAAATCACATGGCACTTATTTGTCACACATTTGTTTGTCGCGTGCGCTGAACACAGCAGGTGTAGACCTTACCGTGAAATGCTTACTTACAAGCCCTAACTTACACACAACAAGCAAGTGACGGGTGTGTGTGTGTGTGGTGCATGCCTTTATGTTTCCTTGAGATGATACAATACGTATGTGCTCTACACACGGTGTGTGTACCTGTCTCGTAGGGTGCGTGTCTTGGCCAGCAGTGCGTCCAGCTCCCAGGGAGAGCGTCCGTTCCCGGCACAGCGGTGACCCCACACCTCGATGGCCAGCGCCCCGTCTGCGATGAACTCTAAAAACTCCTCTGTCACATGGACCACACACTCCTACACACAGAGAGATTCTATATCAAACATCAACGATGAGCAGATCACACACTCCTACACACAGAGAGATACTATATCAAACATCAACAATGAGCAGATCACACACTCCTTCCTACACACAGAGAGATACTATATCAAACATCAACAATGAGCAGATCACACACTCCTTCCTACACACAGAGAGATACTATATCAAACATCAACAATGAGCAGATCACACACTCCTTCCTACACACAGAGAGATTCTATATCAAACATCAACGATGAGCAGATCACACACTCCTACACACAGAGAGATTCTATATCAAACATCAACGATGAGCAGATCACACACTCCTACACACATAGAGATACTATATCAAACATCAACAATGAGCAGATCACACACTCCTTCACACAGAGAGATACTATATCAAACATCAACAATGAGCAGATCACACACTCCTTCCTACACACAGAGAGATACTATATCAAACATCAACAATGAGCAGATCACACACTCCTTCCTACACACAGAGAGATACTATATCAAACATCAACAATGAGCAGATCACACACTCCTTCCTTCACACAGAGAGATACTATATCAAACATCAACAATGAGCAGATCACACACTCCTTCCTACACACAGAGAGATACTATATCAAACATCAACAATGAGCAGATCACACACTCCTTCCTACACACAGAGAGATACTATATCAAACATCAACAATGAGCAGATCACACACTCCTTCCTACACACAGAGAGATACTATATCAAACATCAACAATGAGCAGATCACACACTCCTTCCTACACACAGAGAGATACTATATCAAACATCAACAATGAGCAGATCACACACTCCTTCCTACACACAGAGAGATACTATATCAAACATCAACAATGAGCAGATCACACACTCCTTCCTACACACAGAGAGATACTCTATCAAACATCAACAATGAGCAGATCACACACTCCTACACACATAGAGATACTATATCAAACATCAACAATGAGCAGATCACACACTCCTTCCTACACACAGAGAGATACTATATTAAACATCAACAATGAGCAGATCACACACTCCTTCCTACACACAGAGAGATACTATATCAAACATCAACAATGAGCAGATCACACACTCCTTCCTACACACAGAGAGATACTCTATCAAACATCAACAATGAGCAGATCACACACTCCTACACACAGAGAGATACTATATCAAACATCAACAATGAGCAGATCACACACTCCTTCACACAGAGAGATACTATATCAAACATCAACAATGAGCAGATCACACACTCCTACACACAGAGAGATACTATATTAAACATCAACAATGAGCAGATCACACACTCCTTCCTACACACAGAGAGATACTATATCAAACATCAACAATGAGCAGATCACACACTCCTTCCTACACACAGAGAGATACTATATCAAACATCAACAATGAGCAGATCACACACTCCTTCCTACACACAGAGAGATACTATATCAAGCATCAACAATGAGCAGATCACACACTCCTTCCTACACACAGAGAGATACTATATCAAACATCAACAATGAGCAGAAACATGAGAATAATGGTGACATATGGGCCCTGGTCTAAAGTAGTCAACTTAATAGGGAACAGAGGGCCATTTGGGATGCAGGGATATTCTAACCAGAATCCTCAGCGTTAGTGTCAGTGACAGCCAGCAGAGGATGATGTGAAATAACTTTTCCAAAATTCATTGGTTTCCCAGAAATCCCAGTTGAAGAGTCCTGAAATCAGGAAGTAGTCAGGAGGAAATCCAGATTCCTCCAATGGGGATTTCAGGAAACCTGGGAAGTTGAGGAAAGTCACCATAATGTTGTAACCCTACGTTCCCTACCTTGCAGTGGTCGAAGCGGACGGTGAACTGGGCGTCGGGGGTGCGAGGCGTGGTTGGCGTGTCTGGGCTGACCATGGGCGGGGCCACCGTAGGCTCCGCCCCCTCCCAGAAGGTGTACTGGCAGAAGACGAAGTTGGACAGGTTGAGAGGCAGCCCCGTGGCCTCCCTGATTCGCACCTGTAGTAGAAAAACACCACGAAGAAGACAACGTTATTGTCCAATCTACACAGATCCACTGTTCTCCTGTTTATTCCAAATCCTCCGAAAGACACACAGACACATACTGAGCAGCTATATATATACTGAAGAGTTATATATACTGAGCAGCTATACAGTGGGGCAAAAAAGTATTTAGTCAGCCATCAATAGTGCAAGTTCTCCCACTTAAAAATATGAGAGAGGCCTGTAATTTTCATCATAGGTACACTTCAACTATGACAGACAAAATGAGAAAAAAAATCCAGAAAATCACATTGTAGGATTTTTTATGAATTTATTTGCAAATTATGGTAGTAACTAAGTATTTGGTCAATAACAAAGGTTTATCTCAATACTTTGTTATATACCCTTTGTTGGCAATGACAGAGGTCAAACGTTTTCTGTAAGTCTTCACAAGGTTTTCACACACTGTTGCTGGTATTTTGGCCCATTCCTCCATGCAGATCTCCTCTAGAGCAGTGATGTTTTGGGGCTGTTGCTGGGCAACACGGACTTTCAAATCCCTCCAAAGATTTTCTATGGGGTTGAGATCTGGAGACTGGCTAGGCCACTCCAGGACCTTGAAATGCTTCTTACGAAGCCACTCCTTCGTTGCCCGGGCGGTGTGTTTGGGATCATTGTCATGCTGAAAGACGTTTCATCTTCAATGCCCTTGCTGATGGAAGGAGGTTTTCACTCAAAATCTCACGATACATGGCCCCATTCATTCTTACCTTTACACGGATCAGTCGTCCTGGTCCCTTTGCAGAAAAACAGCCTCAAAGCATGATGTTTCCACCCCCATGCTTCACAGTAGGTATGGTGTTCTTTGGATGCAACTCAGCATTCTTTGTCCTCCAAACACGACGAGTTGAGTTTTTACCAAAAAGTTATATTTTAGTTTCATCTGACCATATGACATTCTCCCAATCTTCTTCTGGATCATCCAAATGCTCTCTAGCAAACTTCAGACGGGCCTGGACATGTACTGGCTTAAGCAGGGGGACATGTCTGGCACTGCAGGATTTGAGTCCCTGGCGTCGTAGTGTGTTACTGATGGTAGGCTTTGTTACTTTGGTTCCAGCTCTCTGCAGGTCATTCACTAGGTCCCCCCGTGTGGTTCTGGGAGTTCTATATACTGAGGAGTTATATATACTGAGGAGTTCTATATACTGAGGAGTTCTATATACTGAGGAGTTCTATATACTGAGGAGTTCTATATACTGAGGAGTTCTATATACTGAGGAGTTATATATACTGAGGAGTTATATATACTGAGAAGTTATATATACTGAGGAGTTATATATACTGAGGAGTTATATATACTGAAGAGTTATATACAGTGCCATGCGAAATTATTCGGCCCCCTTGAACTTTGCGACCTTTTGCCACATTTCAGGCTTCAAACATAAAGATATAAAACTGTATTTTTTTGTGATGAATCAACAACAAGTGGGACACAATCATGAAGTGGAACGACATTTATTGGATATTTCAAACTTTTTTAACAAATCAAAAACTGAAAAATTGGGCGTGCAAAATTATTCAGCCCCCTTAAGTTAATACTTTGTAGCGCCACCTTTTGCTGCGATTACAGCTGTAAGTCGCTTGGGGTATGTCTCTATCAGTTTTGCACATCGAGAGACTGACATTTTTTCCCATTCCTCCTTGCAAAACAGCTCGAGCTCAGTGAGGTTGGATGGAGAGCATTTGTGAACAGCAGTTTTCAGTTCTTTCCACAGATTCTCAAATGGATTCAGGTCTGGACTTTGACTTGGCCATTCTAACACCTGGATATGTTTATTTTTTAACCATTCCATTGTAGATTTTGCTTTATGTTTTGGATCATTGTCTTGTTGGAAGACAAATCTCCGTCCCAGTCTCAGGTCTTTTGCAGACTCCATCAGGTTTTCTTCCAGAATGGTCCTGTATTTGGCTCCATCCATCTTCCCATCAATTTTAACCATCTTCCCTGTCCCTGCTGAAGAAAAGCAGGCCCAAACCATGATGCTGCCACCACCATGTTTGACAGTGGGGATGGTGTGTTCAGCTGTGTTGCTTTTACGCCAAACATAACGTTTTGCATTGTTGCCAAAAAGTTCAATTTTGGTTTCATCTGACCAGAGCACCTTCTTCCACATGTTTGGTGTGTCTCCCAGGTGGCTTGTGGCAAACTTTAAATGACACTTTTTATGGATATCTTTAAGAAATGGCTTTCTTCTTGCCACTCTTCCATAAAGGCCAGATTTGTGCAATATACGACTGATTGTTGTCCTATGGACAGAGTCTCCCACCTCAGCTGTAGATCTCTGCAGTTCATCCAGAGTGATCATGGGCCTCTTGGCTGCATGTCTGATCAGTCTTCTCCTTGTATGAGCTGAAAGTTTAGAGGGACGGCCAGGTCATGGTAGATTTTCAGTGGTCTGATACTCCTTCCATTTCAATATTATCGCTTGCACAGTGCTCCTTGGGATGTTTAAAGCTTGGAAAATATTTTTGTATCCAAATCCGGCTTTAAACTTCTTCACAACAGTATCTCGGACCTGCCTGGTGTGTTCCTTGTTCTTCATGATGCTCTCTGCGCTTTTAACAGACCTCTGAGACTATCACAGTGCAGGTGCATTTATACGGAGACTTGATTACACACAGGTGGATTGTATTTATCATCATTAGTCATTTAGGTCAACATTGGATCATTCAGAGATCCTCACTGAACTTCTGGAGACAGTTTGCTGCACTGAAAGTAAAGGCGCTGAATAATTTTGCACGCCCAATTTTTCAGTTTTTGATTTGTTAAAAAAGTTTGAAATATCCAATAAATGTTGTTCCACTTCATGATTGTGTCCCACTTGTTGTTGATTCTTCACAAAAAAATACAGTTTTATATCTTTATGTTTGAAGCCTGAAATGTGGCAAAAGGTCGCAAAGTTCAAGGGGGCCGAATACTTTCGCAAGGCACTGTATATACTGAGGAATTATATATACTGAGGAGATAGAACAGAGGACAGTTATATATACTGAGGAGTTATATATACTGAGGAGATAGAACAGATGACAGTTATATATACTGAGGAGTTATATATACTGAGGAGATAGAACAGAGGACAGTTATATATACTGAGGAGATAGAACAGAGGACAGTTATATATACTGAGGAGATAGAACAGATGACAGTTCTACTATGAAGCCCGTTGAGCAGTCAGAGGGGTAAGTGCCTTGCTCAAAAGCACAATGGCAGGAGACGACAGCAACCCTCCAGGACCAGACAGACAGTAGTAGTGTATGAGACGTACCCTGCAGGTGAGTTTCCTGGCCATGTGGACCATCTCTCCCTGAGTGTCCATCACATCGTAGATGCTGCTCTCACTGGAGTTCTCTGACGAGTCATCTCCCCCCTCCAGCCGGTCCGGCACCACCCCGCTGACACGCATCAGCTCTATGTGGAGCCTGCCGGCTACCTGTCACACACCAGGGGGAACAGACCCAGCACATCAACACACCTCAGTACAGACCTAAACAGGTGCAGAGTACAGACAGAGAAGGGGGTACAGACCCAGCACATCAACACACCTCAGTACAGACCTAAACAGGTGCAGAGTACAGACAGAGAAAGGGGTACAGACCCAGCACATCAACACACCTCAGTACAGACCTAAACAGGTGCAGAGTACAGACAGAGAAAGGGGTACAGACCCAGCACATCAACACACCTCAGTACAGACCTAAACAGGTGCAGAGTACAGACAGAGAAGGGGGTACAGACCCAGCACATCAACACACCTCAGTACAGACCTAAACAGGTGCAGAGTACAGACAGAGAAAGGGGTACAGACCCAGCACATCAACACACCTCAGTACAGACCTAAACAGGTGCAGAGTACAGACAGAGAAAGGGGTACAGACCCAGCACATCAACACACCTCAGTACAGACCTAAACAGGTGCAGAGTACAGACAGAGAAGGGGGTACAGACCCAGCACATCAACACACCTCAGTACAGACCTAAACAGGTGCAGAGTACAGACAGAGAAAGGGGTACAGACCCAGCACATCAACACACCTCAGTACAGACCTAAACAGGTGCAGAGTACAGACAGAGAAAGGGGTACAGACCCAGCACATCAACACACCTCAGTACAGACCTAAACAGGTGCAGAGTACAGACAGAGAAAGGGGTACAGACCCAGCACATCAACACACCTCAGTACAGACCTAAACAGGTGCAGAGTACAGACAGAGAAAGGGGTACAGACCCAGCACATCAACACACCTCAGTACAGACCTAAACAGGTGCAGAGTACAGACAGAGAAGGGGGTACAGACCCAGCACATCAACACACCTCAGTACAGACCTAAACAGGTGCAGAGTACAGACAGAGAAAGGGGTACAGACCCAGCACATCAACACACCTCAGTACAGACCTAAACAGGTGCAGAGTACAGACAGAGAAAGGGGTACAGACCCAGCACATCAACACACCTCAGTACAGACCTAAACAGGTGCAGAGTACAGACAGAGAAAGGGGTACAGACCCAGCACATCAACACACCTCAGTACAGACCTAAACAGGTGCAGAGTACAGACAGAGAAAGGGGTACAGACCCAGCACATCAACACACCTCAGTACAGACCTAAACAGGTGCAGAGTACAGACAGAGAAAGGGGTACAGACCCAGCACATCAACACACCTCAGTACAGACCTAAACAGGTGCAGAGTACAGACAGAGAAGGGGGTACAGACCCAGCACATCAACACACCTCAGTACAGACCTAAACAGGTGCAGAGTACAGACAGAGAAAGGGGTACAGACCCAGCACATCAACACACCTCAGTACAGACCTAAACAGGTGCAGAGTACAGACAGAGAAAGGGGTACAGACCCAGCACATCAACACACCTCAGTACAGACCTAAACAGGTGCAGAGTACAGACAGAGAAAGGGGTACAGACCCAGCACATCAACACACCTCAGTACAGACCTAAACAGGTGCAGAGTACAGACAGAGAAAGGGGTACAGACCCAGCACATCAACACACCTCAGTACAGACCTAAACAGGTGCAGAGTACAGACAGAGAAAGGGGTACAGACCCAGCACATCAACACACCTCAGTACAGACCTAAACAGGTGCAGAGTACAGACAGAGAAAGGGGTACAGACCCAGCACATCAACACACCTCAGTACAGACCTAAACATGTGCAGAGTACAGACAGAGAAAGGGGTACAGACCCAGCACATCAACACACCTCAGTACAGACCTAAACAGGTGCAGAGTACAGACAGAGAAAGGGGTACAGACCCAGCACATCAACACACCTCAGTACAGACCTAAACAGGTGCAGAGTACAGACAGAGAAAGGGGTACAGACCCAGCACATCAACACACCTCAGTACAGACCTAAACAGGTGCAGAGTACAGACAGAGAAAGGGGTACAGACCCAGCACATCAACACACCTCAGTACAGACCTAAACAGGTGCAGAGTACAGACAGAGAAAGGGGTACAGACCCAGCACATCAACACACCTCAGTACAGACCTAAACAGGTGCAGAGTACAGACAGAGAAAGGGGTACAGACCCAGCACATCAACACACCTCAGTACAGACCTAAACAGGTGCAGAGTACAGACAGAGAAAGGGGTACAGACCCAGCACATCAACACACCTCAGTACAGACCTAAACAGGTGCAGAGTACAGACAGAGAAAGGGGTACAGACCCAGCACATCAACACACCTCAGTACAGACCTAAACAGGTGCAGAGTACAGACAGATTAACACAAGTACAAAGAGTCCCCCAGAAGCCATTTCAATATCCTGGTAGAAGCATGTGGTCAGACACAGGAGCAATTAGGGCTGAGTGTCTTGCTCAACAGCACATTGACAGATTTTTCACCCTAGTCAGGTCGGGGATTCGAACCAGCGACCTTTCGGTTACTTGCCCAACGCTCTTCACCATTAAGCCAGAGTTTCCCAAACTCAGTCCTGCCCTCCGGCACCACACAGCCTTTACAAATAACCAACTCATCATCCGACTATGAATCAGCTGTGTAGTGCTAGGGTAAAACCTCCCCCTGCTGGCTGATGATAGGAACAGCGTACTGTGTAGGTATGTGTGTGTGTTGTTCTCTCACCTCCCCCTGCTGGCTGATGATAGGAACAGCATACTGTGTAGGTGTGTGTGTGTGTGTGTGTGTGTGTAGGTGTGTGTTGTTCTCTCACCTCCCCCTGCTAGCTGATGATAGGAACAGCGTACTGTGTAGGTGTGTGTTGTTCTCTCACCTCCCCCTGCTAGCTGATGATAGGAACAGCGTACTGTGTAGGTTTGTGTTGTTCTCTCACCTCTCCCTGCTGGCTGATGATAGGAACAGCGTACTGTGTGTGTGTGTAGGTGTGTGTTGTTCTCTCACCTCCCCCTGCTGGCTGATGATAGGAACTGCGTACTGTGTAGGTGTGTGTGTGTGTGTGTAGGTGTGTGTTGTTCTCTCACCCCCCCCTGCTGGCTGATGATAGGAACTGCGTACTGTGTAGGTGTGATTGTGTGTGTAGGTGTGTGTTGTTCTCTCACCTCCCCTTGCTGGCTGATGATAGGAACAGCATACTGTGTAGGTGTGTGTTGTTCTCTCACCTCCCCCTGCTAGCTGATAGGAACAGCGTACTGTGTAGGTGTGTGTTGTTCTCTCACCTCCCCCTGCTGGCTGATGATAGGAACAGCGTACTGTGTAGGTGTGTGTGTGTGTGTGTGTTGTTCTCTCACCTCCCCCTGCTGGCTGATGATAGGAACAGCGTACTGTGTA
>NC_092149.1:6159510-6209510 GCF_045791955.1 Oncorhynchus clarkii lewisi | reverse complement strand
ACCTCTACATAGCTCTCCCTGGGGGACGCACGTTCCCTCTCCAGCTCCTTCAGACGCTCGCGCCGCTTCCTCCCAGGCAGGTTTATCCTACAGCACACAGGATGTACACTCAGTTCCTGCTTCTACAGCACACAGGATGTACACTCAGTTCCTGCTTCTACAGCACACAGGATGTACACTCAGTTCCTGCTTCTACAGCACACAGGATGTACACTCAGTTCCTGCTTCTACAGCACACAGGATGTACCCTCAGTTCCTGCTTCTACAGCACACAGAATGTACCCTCAGTTCCTGCTTCTACAGCACACAGGATGTACACTCAGTTCCTGCTTCTACAGCACACAGGATGTACACTCAGTTCCTGCTTCTACAACACCTGGCAGCTAACGGATGTAACATTCCCAAAAATTCTCAGGTTTTCCAGAAATCCTGATTGGAGGGTTCTGGATTTCCTGCTCTTTTTGGGAACATTTACAATCAGGATTTCTGGAAAAACTCTAGTTAACTTTGTCCAGTAGATGTTCATGTTCTGTAGAGAAACTCCTCACCTGAAGAAGTGGTTGTTGCCCCACAATATGCGGTCTCCATGCCACAGGTGGACCAAGGACACAGTCATGGTTCCATTCACACAGGTTCTGTTGGAGCAGAGCAATACAGTCTGATGATGTCATGTTGAGGTGTGTTGTGGGACAGTAGACATCCCATCCTGCTGTACCTCCTCTTCCACACAGAGAGTAATAAAGCACATCAAATATCCCCATATCACCCACCAACAGTAAAGACTATCAATGAGATATCCCCATATCACCCACCAACAGTAAAGACTACCAATGAGATATCCTCATATCACCCACCAACAGTAAAGACTATCAATGAGATATCCTCATATCACCCACCAACAGTAAAGACTACCAATGAGATATCCTCATATCACCCACCAACAGTAAAGACTACCAATGAGATATCCTCATATCACCCACCAACAGTAAAGACTACCAATGAGATATCCTCATATCACCCACCAACAGTAAAGACTATCAATGAGATATCATCATATCAAACACCAACAGTACAGACTACCAATGAGATATCCTCATATCACCCACCAACAGTAAAGACTATCAATGAGATATCCTCATATCACCCACCAACAGTAAAGACTATCAATGAGATATCCTCATATCACCCACCAACAGTAAAGACTATCAATGAGATATCCTCATATCACCCACCAACAGTAAAGACTATCAATGAGATATCCTCATATCACCCACCAACAGTAAAGACTATCAATGAGATATCCTCATATCACCCACCAACAGTATAGACTATCAATGAGATATCCTCATATCACCCACCAACAGTAAAGACTATCAATGAGATATCCTCATATCACCCACCAACAGTAAAGACTATCAATGAGATATCATCATATCACCCACCAACAGTAAAGACTATCAATGAGATATCATCATATCACCCACCAACAGTAAAGACTACCAATGATATATCCTCATATCACCCACCAACAGTAAAGACTACCAATGAGATATCCTCATATCACCCACCAACAGTAAAGACTATCAATGAGATATCCTCATATCACCCACCAACAGTAAAGACTATCAATGAGATATCCTCATATCACCCACTAACAGTAAAGACTATCAATGAGATATCCTCATATCACCCACCAACAGTAAAGACTACCAATGAGATATCCTCATATCACCCACCAACAGTAAAGACTATCAATGAGATATCCTCATATCACCCACCAACAGTAAAGACTACCAATGAGATATCCTCATATCACCCACCAACAGTAAAGACTATCAATGAGATATCCTTATATCACCCACCAACAGTAAAGACTACCAATGAGATATCCTCATATCACCCACCAACAGTAAAGACTATCAATGAGATATCCTCATATCACCCACCAACAGTAAAGACTATCAATGAGATATCCTCATATCACCCACCAACAGTAAAGACTATCAATGAGATATCCTCATATCACCCACCAACAGTAACGACTACCAATGAGATATCCTCATATCACCCACCAACAGTAAAGACTATCAATGAGATATCCTCATATCACCCACCAACAGTAAAGACTACCAATGAGATATCCTCATATCACCCACCAACAGTAAAGACTACCAATGAGATATCCTCATATCACCCACCAACAGTAAAGACTACCAATGAGATATCCCCATATCACCCACCAACAGTAAAGACTACCAATGAGATATCCTCATATCACCCACCAACAGTAAAGACTACCAATGAGATATCCTCATATCACCCACCAACAGTAAAGACTACCAATGAGATATCCTCATATCACCTACCAACAGTAAAGACTACCAATGAGATATCCTCATATCACCCACCAACAGTAAAGACTACCAATGAGATATCCTCATATCACCCACCAACAGTAAAGACTATCAATGAGATATCCTCATATCACCCACCAACAGTAAAGACTACCAATGAGATATCCTCATATCACCCACCAACAGTAAAGACTACCAATGAGATATCCTCATATCACCCACCAACAGTAAAGACTATCAATGAGATATCCTCATATCACCCACCAACAGTAAAGACTACCAATGAGATATCCCCATATCACCCACCAACAGTAAAGACTACCAATGAGATATCCTCATATCACCCACCAACAGTAAAGACTACCAATGAGATATCCTCATATCACCCACCAACAGTAAAGACTACCAATGAGATATCCTCATATCACCTACCAACAGTAAAGACTACCAATGAGATATCCTCATATCACCCACCAACAGTAAAGACTACCAATGAGATATCCTCATATCACCCACCAACAGTAAAGACTACCAATGAGATATCCTCATATCACCTACCAACAGTAAAGACTACCAATGAGATATACTCATATCACCCACCAACAGTAAAGACTACCAATGAGATATCCTCATATCACCCACCAACAGTAAAGACTATCAATGAGATATCCTCATATCACCCACCAACAGTAAAGACTACCAATGAGATATCCTCATATCACCCACCAACAGTAAAGACTACCAATGAGATATCCTCATATCACCCACCAACAGTAAAGACTATCAATGAGATATCCTCATATCACCCACCAACAGTAAAGACTACCAATGAGATATCCCCATATCACCCACCAACAGTAAAGACTATCAATGAGATATCCTCATATCACCCACCAACAGTAAAGACTACCAATGAGATATCATCATATCACCCACCAACAATAAAGACTACCAATGAGATATCCTCATATCACCCACCAACAGTAAAGACTACCAATGAGATATCATCATATCACCCACCAACAGTAAAGACTACCAATGAGATATCCTCATATCACCCACCAACAGTAAAGACTATCAATGAGATATCCTCATATCACCCACCAACAGTAAAGACTACCAATGAGATATCATCATATCACCCACCAACAGTAAAGACTATCAATGAGATATCATCATATCACCCACCAACAGTAAAGACTATCAATGAGATATCCTCATATCACCCACCAACAGTAACGACTACCAATGAGATATCCTCATATCACCCACCAACAGTAAAGACTACCAATGAGATATCCTCATATCACCCACCAACAGTAAAGACTATCAATGAGATATCCTCATATCACCCACCAACAGTAAAGACTACCAATGAGATATCCTCATATCACCCACCAACAGTAAAGACTACCAATGAGATATCCTCATATCACCCACCAACAGTAAAGACTATCAATGAGATATCCTCATATCACCCACCAACAGTAAAGAATATCAATGAGATATCCTCATATCACCCACCAACAGTAAAGACTACCAATGAGATATCATCATATCACCCAACAACAGTAAAGACTACCAATAAGATATCCTCATATCACCCACCAACAGTAAAGACTATCAATGAGATATCCTCATATCACCCACCAACAGTAAAGACTACCAATGAGATATCCTCATATCACCCACCAACAGTAAAGACTATCAATGAGATATCCTCATATCACCCACCAACAGTAAAGACTACCAATGAGATATCCTCATATCACCCACCAACAGTTAAGACTACCAATGAGATATCCTCAGGGAGGGATGAAGGGAGGGAGGGAGAGAGGAAGGAAGGGAGGGATGTGGGGATGGAGGGAGGGAGAGAGTGAGGGATGCAGGGAGGGAGGGATGAAGGGAGGGATGCAAGGAGGGAGGGAGAGATGCAGGGAGGGAGGGATGAAGGGAGGGAGAGAGGGATGCAGGGAGAGCGGGATGCAGGGAGGGAGGGATGCAGGGAGGGAGAGATGACGGGAGGGAGGGATGAAGGGAGGGAGAGAGGGAGGGGGATGTTTGATATCAAAGCAGGAGGTTGAGATCAGAAATACCTCAGCTATGAGGTCATGAGAAACTCCAGTCAGGTTCAGTTCACTCATCCATGTGCGTGTGTGTGTGTACTGTGTGTGTGCGTACTGTGTGTGTGTGTACTGTGTGTGTGCGTACTGTGTGTGTGTGTACTGTGTGTGTGTGTATACTGTGTGTGTATGTGTGTACTGTGTGTGTGTGTGTATTTGTGTACTGTGTGTGTGTGTATACTGTGTGTGTATGTGTGTACCGTGTGTGTGTGTGTGTGTGTGTGTGTGTTAGCTCACCTGGCATTCTCTATAGGGGTGAGGGTGACCTCCCCCCCGTCTGGGCTGATCTCCAACACACAGTGTTCTGACTGGATACCAATCCCAAAGAGTTGGATGTCCTGAGAGGTGTCTGCACCCACACGCGTGTGTTCCTACACACACACACACACACACACACACACACACACACACAGACGCACGCACGCACACACGCACACACACACACACACAGAGAGAGGAGATGATGATTTCCCATAATTCATGTGGGTCAGGTGCTACTTCAATCCAATGGCAGGTTGACATCAGATCTGACGCAACAGACTGCAATTCACTTTCCCCACAGACACACAGACTCAGATATGTACCACTTATATAACTGGTGATATCATTACTTCCCCACAGACACACAGACTCAGATATGTACCACTTATATAACTGGTGATATCATTACTTCCCCACAGACACACAGACTCAGATATGTACCACTTATATAACTGGTGATATCATTACTTCCCCACAGACACACAGACTCAGATATGTACCACTTATATAACTGGTGATATCATTACTTCCCCACAGACACACAGACTCAGATATGTACCACTTATATGACTGGTGATATCATTACTTCCCCACAGACACACAGACTCAGATATGTACCACTTATATAACTGGTGATATCATTACTTCCCCACAGACACACAGACTCAGATATGTACCACTTATATAACTGGTGATATCATTACTTCCCCACAGACACACAGACTCAGATATGTACAACTTATATAACTGGTGATATCATTACTTCCCCACAGACACACAGACTCAGATATGTACCACTTATATAACTGGTGATATCATTACTTCCCCACAGACACACAGACTCAGATATGTACCACTTATATAACTGGTGATATCATTACTTCCCCACAGACACACAGACTCAGATATGTACCACTTATATAACTGGTGATATCATTACTTCCCCACAGACACACAGACTCAGATATGTACCACTTATATAACTGGTGATATCATTACTTCCACACTGACACAGACTCAGATATGTACCACTTATATACCTGGTGATATCATTACTTCCCCACAGACTCAGATATGTACCACTTATATAACTGGTGATATCATTACTTCCCCACAGACTCAGATATGTACCACGTATATAACTGGTGATATCATTACTTCCACACTGACACACAGACTCAGATATGTACCACTTATATAACTGGTGATATCATTACTTCCACACTGACACAGACTCAGATATGTACCACTTATATACCTGGTGATATCATTACTTCCCCACAGACTCAGATATGTACCACTTATATAACTGGTGATATCATTACTTCCCCACAGACTCAGATATGTACCACGTATATAACTGGTGATATCATTACTTCCACACTGACACAGACTCAGATATGTACCACTTATATACCTGGTGATATCATTACTTCCCCACAGACACAGATATGTACCACTTATATAACTGGTGATATCATTACTTCCACACTGACACACAGACTCAGATATGTACCACTTATATAACTGGTGATATCATTACTTCCCCACAGACACACAGACTCAGATATGTACCACTTATATAACTGGTGATATCATTACTTCCCCACAGACACACAGACTCAGATATGTACCACTTATATAACTGGTGATATCATTACTTCCCCACAGACACACAGACTCAGATATGTACCACTTATATGACTGGTGATATCATTACTTCCCCACAGACACACAGACTCAGATATGTACCACTTATATAACTGGTGATATCATTACTTCCCCACAGACACACAGACTCAGATATGTACCACTTATATAACTGGTGATATCATTACTTCCCCACAGACACACAGACTCAGATATGTACAACTTATATAACTGGTGATATCATTACTTCCCCACAGACACACAGACTCAGATATGTACCACTTATATAACTGGTGATATCATTACTTCCCCACAGACACACAGACTCAGATATGTACAACTTATATAACTGGTGATATCATTACTTCCCCACAGACACACAGACTCAGATATGTACCACTTATATAACTGGTGATATCATTACTTCCCCACAGACACACAGACTCAGATATGTACCACTTATATAACTGGTGATATCATTACTTCCACACTGACACAGACTCAGATATGTACCACTTATATACCTGGTGATATCATTACTTCCCCACAGACTCAGATATGTACCACTTATATAACTGGTGATATCATTACTTCCCCACAGACTCAGATATGTACCACGTATATAACTGGTGATATCATTACTTCCACACTGACACACAGACTCAGATATGTACCACTTATATAACTGGTGATATCATTACTTCCACACTGACACAGACTCAGATATGTACCACTTATATACCTGGTGATATCATTACTTCCCCACAGACTCAGATATGTACCACTTATATAACTGGTGATATCATTACTTCCCCACAGACTCAGATATGTACCACATATATAACTGGTGATATCATTACTTCCACACTGACACAGACTCAGATATGTACCACTTATATAACTGGTGATATCATTACTTCCCCACAGACACACAGACTCAGATATGTACCACTTATATAACTGGTGATATCATTACTTCTCCACAGACACACAGACTCAGATATGTACCACGTATATGACTGGTGATATCATTACTTCCCCACTGATATCATGAGGCCATTTTAATCTGCTACAACACCTTTCTCCTTTCATCAATGGGGACGAGAAACTACACAAGAACAGTCACTTAGTGACTGTGAGCTCAGAGAAAAAGCTGATTGCTGTCCACTCTAACTCTCTCCCTCTCCTCCTTCTCTTTCTATTTCTCTCTCTCTCCACCTTCTCTCTCTATTTCTCTCTCTCTCCCCCTTCTCTCTATTTCTCTCTCTCCCCCTTCTATCTCTCTCTCTCTCTCCTCCTTCTCTCTCTATTTCTCTCTCTCTCCTTCTATATCTCTCTCTCCCCCTTCTATCTCTCTCTCCCCTTCTATCTATCTCCCCCTTCTATCTCTCTCTCTCCCCCTTCTATCTCTCTCTCTCCCCCTTCTATCTCTCTCTCCCCTTCTATCTCTCTCTCCCCCTTCTATCTCTCTCTCCCCTTCTATCTCTCTCTCCCCCTTCTATCTCTCTCTCCCCCTTCTATCTCTCTCTCCCCTTCTATCTCTCTCTCCCCTTCTATCTCTCTCTCTCCCCCGTCTATCTCTCTCTCTCCCCCTTCTATCTCTCTCTTTCTCTCTCTCTCCCCCTTCTATCTCTCTCTCTCTCCCTTCTATCTATCTCTCTCCCCCTTCTATCTCTCTCTCTCCCCCTTCTATCTCTATCTCTCCCCCTTCTATCTCTCTCTCTCCCCCTTCTATCTCTCTCTCTCTCTCTCCCCCTTCTATCTTTCTCTCTCCCCCTTCTATCTCTCTCTCCCCCTTCTCTCTCTCTCTCTCTCCCCCTTCTATCTCTCTCTCTCCCCCTTCTATCTCTCTCTCTCTCTCCCCCTTCTCTCTATCTCTCTCTCTCTATCTCTCTCTATCTCTCTCTCTCTCTCCCCCTCTCTCTCTCTCTCTCTCTCTCTCTCTCTCTCTCTTTCTCTCTCTATCTCTCTCTCCCCCTTCTCTCTCTCTCTCTCTCTCTCTCTCTCTCTCTCTCTCCCCTTGTCTTTCCCTCTCTCATCACAGAGTGGGTGTAGTTAAACAAACATGCCACTTCCAGAGGATGTCCGACACTCCTTCACTCCTGCAGCTGTATCAGCTACTTAACAACCCCAGTAAGTCAGTCCCTTGTTCATTCCATTGTGTGTGTGTGGGTGTCATTCCACACTGGTATGCAGGGCAGGCTAGCTGTCCAGGCCGGGGCTCAGACACAGACCTGTTGTTCTGTAGGCATGAAGGAGGCTCTGCTCTACTCTACTCTCTCCCTCTCTCTCCCTGTCCCTCTGCTCTCTCTCTCCCGGCCCCTCTGTTCTCTCTCTCTCTCTCTCCCTGCCCCTCTGCTCTCTCTCTCTCTCTCTCCCTGCCCCTCTGCTCTCTCTCTCTCTCTCCCTGCCCCTCTGCTCTCTCTCTCTCTCTCCCTGTCCCTCTGCTCTCTCTCTCTCCCTGCCCCTCTGCTCTCTGTCTCCCTCTCTCTCCCTGCCCCTCTGCTCTCTGTCTCTCTCTCTCCCTGCCCCTCTGCTCTCTGTCTCTCTCTCTCTCCCTGCCCCTCTGCTCTCTGTCTCTCACTCTCTCCCTGCCCCTCTGCTCTCTGTCTCCCTCTCTCTCCCTGCCCCTCTGCTCTCTGTCTCTCTCTCCCTGCCCCTCTGCTCTCTGTCTCTCTCTCTCTCCCTGCCCCTCTGCTCTCTGTCTCTCACTCTCTCCCTGCCCCTCTGCTCTCTGTCTCCCTCTCTCTCCCTGCCCCTCTGCTCTCTGTCTCTCTCTCTCTCTCTCTCCCTGCCCCTCTGCTCTCTGTCTCTCTCTCTCTCCCTGCCCCTCTGCTCTCTGTCTCTCACTCTCTCCCTGCCCCTCTGCTCTCTGTCTCCCTCTCTCTCCCTGCCCCTCTGCTCTCTCTCCCTGCCCCTCTGCTCTCTGTCTCTCTCTCAATTATCAATTATCAATCAATTCAAGGGCTTTATTGGCATGGGAAACATGTGTTAACATTGCCAAAGCAAGTGAGGTAGACAACATACAAAGTGAATATATAAAGTGAAAAACAACAAAAATTAACAGTAGACATTACACATACAGAGGTTTCAAAACAGTAAAGACATTACAAATGTCATATTATATATATATATATATATACAGTGTTTTAACAATATACAAATGGTTAAAGGACACAAGATAAAATAAATAAGCATAAATATGGGTTGTATTTACAATGGTGTGTGTTCTTCACTGGTTGCCCTTTTCTCGTGGCAACAGGTCACAAATCTTGCTGCTGTGATGGCACACTGTGGAATTTCACCCAGTAGATATGGGAGTTTTTCAAATTTGGATTTGTTTTCGAATTCTTTGTGGATCTGTGTAATCTGAGGGAAATATGTATCTCTAATATGGTCATACATTGGGCAGGAGGTTAGGAAGTGCAGCTCAGTTTCCACCTCATTTTGTGGGCAGTGAGCACATAGCCTGTCTTCTCTTGAGAGCCATGTCTGCCTACGGCGGCCTTTCTCAATAGCAAGGCTATGCTCACTGAGTCTGTACATAGTCAAAGCTTTCCTTAATTTTGGGTCAGTCACAGTGGTCAGGTATTCTGCCGCTGTGTACTCTCTGTTTAGGGCCAAATAGCATTCTAGTTTGCTCTGTTTTTTTGTTAATTCTTTCCAATGTGTCAAGTAATTATCTTTTTGTTTTCTCATGATTTGGTTGGGTCTAATTGTGCTGTTGTCCTGGGGCTCTGTAGGGTGTGTTTGTGTTTGTGAACAGAGCCCCAGGACCAGCTTGCTTAGGGGACTCTTCTCCAGGTTCATCTCTCTGTAGGTGATGGCTTTGTTATGGAAGGTTTGTGAATCACTTCCTTTTAGGTGGTTGTAGAATTTGACGGCTCTTTTCTGGATTTTGATAATTAGTGGGTATCGGCCTAATTCTGCTCTGCATGCATTATTTGGTGTTCTACGTTGTACACGGAGGATATTTTTGCAGAATTCTGCGTGCAGAGTCTCAATTTGGTGTTTGTCCCATTTTGTGAAGTCTTGGTTGGTGAGCGGACCCCAGACCTCACAACCATAAAGGGCAATGGGCTCTATGACTGATTCAAGTATTTTTAGCCAAATCCTAATTGGTATGTTGAAATTTATGTTTCTTTTGATGGCATAGAATGCCCTTCTTGCCTTGTCTCTCAGATCGTTCACAGCTTTGTGGAAGTTACCTGTGGCGCTGATGTTTAGGCCAAGGTATGTATAGTTTTTTGTGTGCTCTAGGGCAACAGTGTCTAGATGGAATTTGTATTTGTGGTCCTGGTGACTGGACCTTTTTTGGAACACCATTATTTTGGTCTTACTGAGATTTACTGTCAGGGCCCAGAATCTCTCTCTCTCCCTGCCCCTCTGCTCTCTGTCTCTCTCTCTCTCCCTGCCCCTCTGCTCTCTCTCTCTGCCCTTTGTCTCTCTCTCTCCCTGCCCCTCTGCTCTCTGTCTCTCTCTCTCTCCCTGCCCCTCTGCTCTCTGTCTCTCACTCTCTCCCTGCCCCTCTGCTCTCTGTCTCCCTCTCTCTCCCTGCCCCTCTGCTCTCTCTCCCTGCCCCTCTGCTCTCTGTCTCTCTCTCTCCCTGCCCCTCTGCTCTCTCTCTCTGCCCTTTGTCTCTCTCTCTCTCTGCCCCTCTGCTCTCTGTCTCTCTCTCACCCTGCCCCTCTACTCTCTCTCACTGCCTCTCTGCTCTGTCTCTCTCCCCCTATACAGTATAGTAAGTACATAGGGCTCTGTTTGGGACTCAGCCTCAGCCTCAGTCTGTTCCTCTCAGCCACTGAGCCAGTTGTCTGTCTGCGCTGTGACTATGTGTCCACTCCCTTTCCTTTCCTGTGTTCTCATAGCGTCATCCTATTGCAGTGTGAACCAGAGCCCGGTAGTTAGAGAGTTCCTGCATTATGATGCATTTACATGACACTTCAACATTCTATGGCAGCGAGCTGGCGCACCCCCAAAAAAATGATTTAGTGTAGAGGTGCTGATTAAAGGGGAATCAACTGCAAGCTATAAAACTACACAGACTACAGGCTAGCATCATCCTACTGTAATGTCTACTACACAGACTACAGGCTAGCATCATCCTACTGTACTGTCTACTACACAGACTACAGGCTAGCATCATCCTACTGTAATGTCTACTACACAGACTACAGGCTAGCATCATCCTACTGTAATGTCTACTACACAGACTACAGGCTAGCATCATCCTACTGTACTGTCTACTACACAGACTACAGGCTAGCATCATCCTACTGTAATGTCTACTACACAGACGACAGGCTAGCATCATCCTACTGTACTGTCTACTACACAGACTACAGGCTAGCATCATCCTACTGTAATGTTTACTACATAGACTACAGGCTGGCATCATCCTACTGCACTGTCTACTACACAGACTACAGGCTAGCATCATCCTACTGTACTGTCTACTGTACTGGTGTTGTGGTCGGTGTTGGTGTTGTGGTCGGTGGTAGGTGTTGTGGTTGGCGTTGTAGTTGTGGTTGGTGTTGTGGTTGTAGTTGTGGTTGGTGTTGTGGTTGGCGTTGTAGTTGTGGTTGGTGTTGTGGTTGTAGTTGTGGTTGGTGTTGTAGTTGTGGTTGGTGTTGTGGTTGTAGTTGTGGTTGGTGTTGTGGTCGGTGTTGGTGTTGTGGTCGGTGTTGTGGTCGGTGTTGTGGTTGGTGTTGTAGTTGTGGTTGTAGCTGTAGTCGGTGTTGTGGTTGTGGTTGGTGTTGTAGCTGTGGTTGTAGCTGTGGTCGGTGTTGTGGTTGTGGTTGGTGTTGTAGTTGTGGTCGGTGTTGTGGTTTGTAGCTGTGGTTGTAGCTGTGGTCGGTGTTGTGGTTGGTGTTGTAGTTGTGGTTGGTGTTGTGGTTGTAGTTGTGGTCGGTGTTGTGGTTGGTGTTGTGGTTGTGGTTGGTGTTGTGGTTGGTGTTGTGGTTGGTGTTGTGGTTGTGGTTGGTGTTGTGATTGTGGTTGGTGTTGTGGTTGGTGTTGTGATTGTGGTTGGTGTTGTGGTTGGTGTTGTGGTTGGTGTTGTGGTTGTGGTTGGTGTTGTGGTTGGTGTTGTGGTTGTGGTTGGTGTTGTGATTGTGGTTGGTGTTGTGATTGTGGTTGGTGTTGTGATTGTGGTTGGTGTTGTGGTTGGTGTTGTGGTTGGTGTTGTGGTTGTGATTGTGGTTGGTGTTGTGGTTGGGATTGTGGTTGGTGTTGTGGTTGGTGTTGTGGTTGGTGTTGTGGTTGGGGTTGCTGTTGTGGTTGTGTACCTTTAGGTAGTAGACCAGCAGCTCATTGAGGGCGGGGTCTGCGTTCAGGTTGACCAGGAAGCACTTGTCATCTCCAACTTTGATCCCAGACGTCTCCAGGGAGATCCCCATACTCTCTAACTGCTGCTGACGCTCCTGTGGAAATACAACAAACATACAAATCATTTTACCTTCATTTTACATTTACTACCAACGGTTTAGTCCGAATGCAGAAGCTTCCATGTGATATGAATGTGCTAAATGAATGTGAGTGAGTGTGTAGGTTACCGTAGCAATCTCCTCTGTGTTGCGTAGTTTCTGCTCCCAGGTAACGGTCATCTCCTGGATCAGCTTCTCTGACTCCTGAAGCCTCTCCTTCAGCTCTGGAGCCTTAAGAGACTGGAACATAGATACACAGAGACACACACGGACCAGTCAGGACGGACCAGGCAGGACGGACTAGCCAGGACGGAACAGTCAAAACGGACCAGCCAGGACGGACTAGACAGGACGGACCAGCCAGGACGGAACAGTCAAAACGGACCAGCCAGGACGGACCAGCCAGGACGGAACAGTCAAAACGGACCAGCCAGGACGGACCAGTCAGGACGGACCAGTCAGATCGGACCAGCCAGGACGGACTAGCCAGGACGGACCAGCCAGGACGGAACAGTCAAAACGGACCAGCCAGGACGGACCAGTCAGGACGGACCAGACAGGACGGACCAGCCAGGACGGACCAGCCAGGACGGACCAGCCAGGACGGACCAGCCAGGACGGACCAGACAAAACGGACCAGTCAGGACGGACCAGACAAAACGGACAAGCCAGGAAGGACCAGACAGGACGGACTAGCCAGGACGGAACAGTCAAAACGGACCAGCCAGGACGGACCAGTCAGGACGGACCAGCCAGGACGGACCAGCCAGGACGGACCAGACAAAACGGACCAGCCAGGACGGACCAGCCAGGACGGAACAGTCAAAACGGACCAGCCCGGACGGACCAGTCAGGACGGACCAGTCAGGACGGACCAGCCCGGACGGACCAGACAGGACGGACCAGCCAGGACGGACCAGTCAGGACGGACGAGTCAGGACGGACCAGCCAGGACGGACCAGCCAGGACGGACCAGTCAGGACGGACCAACCAGGACGGACCAACCAGGACGGACCAACCAGGACGGACCAGCCAGGACGGACCAGACAAAACGGACCAGTCAGAACGGACCAGCACGAACGGACCAGCCCGGACGGACCAGCCAGGACAGACCAGTCAGGACGGACCAGTCAGATCGGACCAGCCAGGACGGACTAGCCAGGACGGACCAGCCAGGACGGAACAGTCAAAACGGACCAGCCAGGACGGACCAGTCAGGACGGACCAGACAGGACGGACCAGCCAGGACGGACCAGCCAGGACGGACCAGCCAGGACGGACCAGACAAAACGGACCAGTCAGGACGGACCAGACAAAACGGACAAGCCAGGAAGGACCAGACAGGACGGACTAGCCAGGACGGAACAGTCAAAACGGACCAGCCAGGACGGACCAGTCAGGACGGACCAGCCAGGACGGACCAGCCAGGACGGACCAGACAAAAAGGACCAGCCAGGACGGACCAGCCAGGACGGAACAGTCAAAACGGACCAGCCCGGACGGACCAGTCAGGACGGACCAGTCAGGACGGACCAGCCCGGACGAACCAGACAGGACGGACCAGCCAGGACGGACCAGTCAGGACGGACGAGTCAGGACGGACCAGCCAGGACGGACCAGCCAGGACGGACCAGTCAGGACGGACCAACCAGGACGGACCAACCAGGACGGACCAACCAGGACGGACCAGCCAGGACGGACCAGACAAACGGACCAGTCAGAACGGACCAGCACGGACGGACCAGCCCGGACGGACCAGCCAGGACAGACCAGCCCGGACGGACCAGCCCGGACGGACCAGCCAGGACGGACCAGTCAGGACGGACCAGTCAGGACGGACCAGACAAAACGGACCAGTCAGGACAGACCAGACAAAACGGACCAGCCAGGACGGACCAGTCAGGACGGACCAGCCAGGACAGACCAGCCCGGACGGACCAGCCAGGACGGACCAGTCAGGACGGACCAGACAAAACGGACCAGTCAGGACAGACCAGACAAAACGGACCAGGACGGACCAACCAGGACGGACCAGTCAGGACGGACCAGCACGGACGGACCAGCCCGGACGGACCAGCCAGGACGGACCAGCCAGGACGGACCAGCCAGGACGGACCAGCCAGGACGGAACAGTCAAAACGGACCAGTCAGGACGGACCAGTCAGGACGGACCAGCCAGGACGGACCAGTTAGGACGGACCAGTCAGGACGGACCAGCCCGGACGGATCAGTCAGGACGGACCAGTCAGGACGGACCAGCCAGGACGGACCAGACAAAACAGACCAGACAAAACGGACCAGCCAGGACGGACCAGTCAGAACGGACCAGCCAGGACGGACCAGACAAAACGGACCAGCCAGGACGGACCAGCCAGGACGGACCAGCCAGGACGGAACAGTCAAAACGGACCAGTCAGGACGTACTAGCCAGGACGGACCAGCCAGGACGGACCAGTCAGGACGGACTAGTCAGGACGGACCAGTCAGGACGGACCAGTTAGGACGGACCAGTCAGGACGGACCAGTCAGGACGGACCAGTCAGGACGGACCAGACAAAACAGACCAGACAAAACGGACCAGCCAGGACGGACCAGTCAGAACGGACCAGCCAGGACGGACCAGACAAAACGGACCAGCCAGGACGGACCAGCCAGGACAGACCAGCCAGGACGGAACAGTCAAAACGGACCAGCCAGGACGGACCAGCCAGGACGGAACAGTCAAAACGGACCAGTCAGGACGTACTAGCCAGGACGGACCAGCCAGGACGGACCAGTCAGGACGGAACAGTCAAAAAGGACCAGTTAGGACGGACCAGCCAGGACGTGTGTGTGTGTGTGTGGTGTGTGTGTGTGTGCCTCTGTGTGTGTCTCCTACCTCAGCCTGAGAGAGCTGTACTCTGAGTTTCTCCACTTCCTCCCGGAGCTCTCTGATGATGCGTGCGTTGGGGTCTTCATTGACGACGGCGTGGTTGACGATCCTCTTGGCGCGGTCTGCGTAACGCAGCGTGGACAACGTCTCCTCGTAGTTATCAGCTGCTGGGCTCACCGTGGCGATCATACACGTCTTACTGTTGCCACCCAGGTTGTCCTGGCAACACCGAGGGAGGGATAGGAACAAACAGTTGAATTGATAGACAGTTATAATGTAGACTTCAGTGTTGGTGAATGTGAACGGTACGAGCTAGTACAGCAGTTGTTTCTGTAACAGCAGTGGAAAGAGAATATGAAAGAACTGTTATTGATATTCCTTACATTACTACATACACACCGACCAATAATCAACAGGCCAATAATCAATAGACAGTACAGCGAGGACCAGAGTGACAGGAGGTGTGTTAGTACCCTGATCAATAGACAGTACAGCTAGGACCAGAGTGACAGGAGGTTAGTACCCTGATCAATAGACAGTACAGCTAGGACCAGAGTGATAGAAGGTGTGTTACTACCCTTGTCAATAGACAGTACAGCTAGGACCAGAGTGATAGGAGGAGTGTTAGTACCCTGATCAATAGACAGTACAGCGAGGACCAGAGTGATAGAAGGTGTGTTACTACCCTTGTCAATAGACAGTACAGCGAGGACCAGAGTGACAGGAGGTTAGTACCCTGATCAATAAACAGTACAGCGAGGACCAGAGTGATAGGAGGTTAGTACCCTGATCAATAGACAGTACAGCTAGGACCAGAGTGACAGGAGGTGTGTTAGTACCCTTATCAATAGACAGTACAGCTAGGACCAGAGTGACAGGAGGTGTGTTAGTACCCTGATCAATAGACAGTACAGCTAGGACCAGAGTGACAGGAGGGGTGTGTTAGTACCCTGATCAATAGACAGTACAGCTAGGACCAGAGTGATAGGAGGTTAGTACCCTGATCAATAGACAGTACAGCGAGGACCAGAGTGATAGGAGGTGTGTTAGTACCCTGATCAATAGACAGTACAGCGAGGACCAGAGTGATAGGAGGAGTGTTAGTACCCTGATCAATAGACAGTACAGCTAGGACCAGAGTGACAGGAGGTGTGTTACTACCCTTGTCAATAGACAGTACAGCTAGGACCAGAGTGACAGGAGGTGTGTTACTACCCTTGTCAATAGACAGTACAGCTAGGACCAGAGTGACAGGAGGTGTGTTACTACCCTTGTCAATAGACAGTACAGCTAGGACCAGAGTGATAGAAGTTGTGTTACTACCCTTGTCAATAGACAGTACAGCGAGGACCAGAGTGATAGGAGGGGTGTTAGTACAGACCTTGAGAAGCCAGGTGAGGACCAGAGTGATAGGAGGTGTGTTAGTACCCTGATCAATAGACAGTACAGCTAGGACCAGAGTGATAGGAGGTGTGTTAGTACCCTGATCAATAGACAGTACAGCTAGAACCAGAGTGATAGGAGGTGTGTTAGTACCCTGATCAATAGACAGTACAGCGAGGACCAGAGTGATAGGAGGTGTGTTAGTAGTACCCTGATCAATAGACAGTACAGCGAGGATCAGAGTGATAGGAGGTTAGTACCCTGATCAATAGACAGTACAGCGAGGACCAGAGTGACAGGAGGTGTGTTAGTACCCTGATCAATAGACAGTACAGCTAGGACCAGAGTGATAGGAGGTGTGTTAGTACCCTGATCAATAGACAGTACAGCTAGGACCAGAGTGACAGGAGGTGTGTTAGTACCCTGATCAATAGACAGTACAGCTAGGACCAGAGTGACAGGAGGTGTGTTAGTACCCTTGTCAATAGACAGTACAGCGAGGACCAGAGTGATAGGAGGTGTGTTAGTACAGACCTTGAGAAGCCAGGTGAGGACAGAGTCTCTGTAAGGAACAAACTTATTCTTCCCTCCCTTCCCTGCAGACTGGTCCGCCAGCGCAGAGATCACACAGCCCAGTGTGGTAAGAGACCTGCACACACACACACACACACACACACACACACACACACACACACACACACACACACACACACACACACACACACACACACACACACACACACACACACACACACACACAGGGAGAACAGGGAGAAAGACACTCAACATTCCTCCATGATATATCCTTACATGCATGTCTTGCATCAGAGTGTCATCAACCAATAAAACATGTCTAAACCAGCAGAAGTTTACTTCCTGTATTACAGTGACTATCATCATATGATCCATTACATTTACTGAACATAACATCTAAACAGTAGAGGTATTGGATGTTAACAGTAGAGGTATTGGATGTTAACGGGAGGAGACATCTAAACAGTAGAGGTATTGGATGTTAACAGTAGAGGTATTGGATGTTAACGGGAGGAGACATCTAAACAGTAGAGGTGTTGGATGTTAACGGGAGGAGACATCTAAACAGTAGAGGTATTGGATGTTAACGGGAGGAGACATCTAAACAGTAGAGGTATTGGATGTTAACAGTAGAGGTATTGGATGTTAACGGGAGGAGACATCTAAACAGTAGAGGTGTTGGATGTTAACGGGAGGAGACATCTAAACAGTAGAGGTATTGGATGTTAACGGGAGGAGACATCTAAACAGTAGAGGTATTGGATGTTAACAGTAGAGGTATTGGATGTTAACAGTAGAGGTATTGGACGTTAACAGTAGAGGTATTGGATGTTAACAGTAGAGGTATTGGATGTTAACAGTAGAGGTATTGGATGTTAACGGAGGAGACATCTAAACAGTAGAGGTATTGGATGTTAACGGGAGGGGACATCTAAACAGTAGAGGTATTGGATGTTAACAGTAGAGGTGTTGGATGTTAACGGGAGGAGACATCTAAACAGTAGAGGTATTGGATGTTAACGGGAGGGGACATCTAAACAGTAGAGGTATTGGATGTTAACGGGAGGGGACATCTAAACAGTAGAGGTGTTGGATGTTAACGGGAGGAGACATCTAAACAGTAGAGGTATTGGATGTTAACGGGAGGAGACATCTAAACAGTAGAGGTATTGGATGTTAACAGTAGAGGTATTGGATGTTAACAGTAGAGGTATTGGACGTTAACAGTAGAGGTATTGGATGTTAACAGTAGAGGTATTGGATGTTAACAGTAGAGGTATTGGATGTTAACGGAGGAGACATCTAAACAGTAGAGGTATTGGATGTTAATGGGAGAAGACATCTAAACAGTAGAGATATTGGATGTTAACAGTAGAGGTGTTGGATGTTAACGGGAGGAGACATCTAAACAGTAGAGGTATTGGATGTTAACGGGAGGAGACATCTAAACAGTAGAGGTATTGGATGTTAACAGTAGAGGTATTGGATGTTAACGGGAGGAGAGATCTAAACAGTAGAGGTATTGGATGTTAACAGTAGAGGTGTTGGATGTTAACGGGAGGAGAAATCTAAACAGTAGAGGTATTGGATGTTAACGGGAGGAGACATCTAAACAGTAGAGGTATTGGATGTTAACAGTAGAGGTATTGGATGTTAACGGGAGGGGACATCTAAACAGTAGAGGTGTTGGATGTTAACAGTAGAGGTATTGGATGTTAACAGTAGAGGTATTGGATGTTAACGGGAGGAGACATCTAAACAGTAGAGGTATTGGATGTTAACGGGAGGAGACATCTAAACAGTAGAGGTGTTGGATGTTAACAGTAGAGGTATTGGATGTTAACGGGAGGAGACATCTAAACAGTAGAGGTATTGGATGTTAACAGTAGAGGTATTGGATGTTAACAGTAGAGGTATTGGATGTTAACAGTAGAGGTATTGGATGTTAACGGGAGGAGACATCTAAACAGTAGAGGTATTGGATGTTAACAGTAGAGGTATTGGATGTTAACGGGAGGGGATATCTAAACAGTAGAGGTGTTGGATGTTAACGGGAGGAGACATCTAAACAGTAGAGGTATTGGATGTTAACGGGAGGAGACATCTAAACAGTAGAGGTATTGGATGTTAACAGTAGAGGTATTGGATGTTAACAGTAGAGGTATTGGATGTTAACAGTAGAGGTATTGGATGTTAACAGTAGAGGTATTGGATGTTAACAGTAGAGGTATTGGATGTTAACGGAGGAGACATCTAAACAGTAGAGGTATTGGATGTTAATGGGAGAAGACATCTAAACAGTAGAGATATTGGATGTTACCAGTAGAGGTGTTGGATGTTAACGGGAGGAGACATCTAAACAGTAGAGGTATTGGATGTTAACGGGAGGAGACATCTAAACAGTAGAGGTATTGGATGTTAACAGTAGAGGTATTGGATGTTAACGGGAGGGGACATCTAAACAGTAGAGGTGTTGGATGTTAACAGTAGAGGTATTGGATGTTAACAGTAGAGGTATTGGATGTTAACGGGAAGAGACATCTAAACAGTAGAGGTATTGGATGTTAACGGGAGGAGACATCTAAACAGTAGAGGTGTTTGGATGTTAACAGTAGAGGTATTGGATGTTAACGGGAGGGGACATCTAAACAGTAGAGGTATTGGATGTTAACAGTAGAGGTATTGGATGTTAACGGGAGGAGACATCTAAACAGTAGAGGTATTGGATGTTAACAGTAGAGGTGTTGGATGTTAACGGGAGGGGACATCTAAACAGTAGAGGTGTTGGATGTTAACGGGAGGAGACATCTCAACAGTAGAGGTATTGGATGTTAACGGGAGGAGACATCTAAACAGTAGAGGTATTGGATGTTAACAGTAGAGGTATTGGATGTTAACAGGAGGGGACATCTAAACAGTAGAGGTATTGGATGTTAACGGGAGGAGACATCTAAACAGTAGAGGTATTGGATGTTAACAGTAGAGGTATTGGATGTTAACGGGAGGAGACATCTAAACAGTAGAGGTATTGGATGTTAACGGGAGGAGACATCTAAACAGTAGAGGTGTTGGATGTTAACGAGAGGAGACATCTAAACAGTAGAGATATTGGATGTTAACGGGAGGAGACATCTAAACAGTAGAGGTGTTTGGATGTTAACAGTAGAGGTATTGGATGTTAACGGGAGGGGACATCTAAACAGTAGAGGTATTGGATGTTAACGGGAGGAGACATCTAAACAGTAGAGGTATTGGATGTTAACAGTAGAGGTATTGGATGTTAACAGTAGAGGTATTGGATGTTAACAGTAGAGGTATTGGATGTTAACGGGAGGAGACATCTAAACAGTAGAGGTATTGGATGTTAACGGGAGGAGACATCTAAACAGTAGAGGTATTGGATGTTAACAGTAGAGGTATTGGATGTTAACGGGAGGAGACATCTAAACAGTAGAGGTATTGGATGTTAACAGTAGAGGTATTGGATGTTAACAGTAGAGGTATTGGATGTTAACGGAGGAGACATCTAAACAGTAGAGGTATTGGATGTTAATGGGAGAAGACATCTAAACAGTAGAGATATTGGATGTTAACAGTAGAGGTGTTGGATGTTAACGGGAGGAGACATCTAAACAGTAGAGGTATTGGATGTTAACGGGAGGAGACATCTAAACAGTAGAGGTATTGGATGTTAACAGTAGAGGTATTGGATGTTAACGGGAGGGGACATCTAAACAGTAGAGGTGTTGGATGTTAACAGTAGAGGTATTGGATGTTAACAGTAGAGGTATTGGATGTTAACGGGAGGAGACATCTAAACAGTAGAGGTATTGGATGTTAACGGGAGGAGACATCTAAACAGTAGAGGTGTTGGATGTTAACAGTAGAGGTATTGGATGTTAACGGGAGGAGACATCTAAACAGTAGAGGTATTGGATGTTAACAGTAGAGGTATTAGATGTTAACAGTAGAGGTATTGGATGTTAACAGTAGAGGTATTGGATGTTAACGGGAGGAGACATCTAAACAGTAGAGGTATTGGATGTTAACAGTAGAGGTATTGGATGTTAACGGGAGGGGACATCTAAACAGTAGAGGTGTTGGATGTTAACGGGAGGAGACATCTAAACAGTAGAGGTATTGGATGTTAACGGGAGGAGACATCTAAACAGTAGAGGTATTGGATGTTAACAGTAGAGGTATTGGATGTTAACAGTAGAGGTATTGGATGTTAACAGTAGAGGTATTGGATGTTAACAGTAGAGGTATTGGATGTTAACGGAGGAGACATCTAAACAGTAGAGGTATTGGATGTTAATGGGAGAAGACATCTAAACAGTAGAGGTATTGGATGTTAACAGTAGAGGTGTTGGATGTTAACGGGAGGAGACATCTAAACAGTAGAGGTATTGGATGTTAACGGGAGGAGACATCTAAACAGTAGAGGTATTGGATGTTAACAGTAGAGGTATTGGATGTTAACGGGAGGAGAGATCTAAACAGTAGAGGTATTGGATGTTAACAGTAAAGGTGTTGGATGTTAACGGGAGGAGACATCTAAACAGTAGAGGTATTGGATGTTAACGGGAGGAGACATCTAAACAGTAGAGGTATTGGATGTTAACAGTAGAGGTATTGGATGTTAACGGCAGGGGACATCTAAACAGTAGAGGTGTTGGATGTTAACAGTAGAGGTATTGGATGTTAACAGTAGAGGTATTGGATGTTAACGGGAGGAGACATCTAAACAGTAGAGGTATTGGATGTTAACGGGAGGAGACATCTAAACAGTATAGGTGTTGGATGTTAACAGTAGAGGTATTAGATGTTAACAGTAGAGGTATTGGATGTTAACGGGAGGAGACATCTAAACAGTAGAGGTATTGGATGTTAACAGTAGAGGTATTAGATGTTAACAGTAGAGGTATTGGATGTTAACAGTAGAGGTATTGGATGTTAACAGGAGGGGACATCTAAACAGTAGAGGTGTTGGATGTTAACAGTAGAGGTATTGGATGTTAACAGTAGAGGTATTGGATGTTAACGGGAGGAGACATCTAAACAGTAGAGGTATTGGATGTTAACGGGAGGGGACATCTAAACAGTAGAGGTGTTGGATGTTAACAGTAGAGGTATTGGATGTTAACAGTAGAGGTATTGGATGTTAACGGGAGGAGACATCTAAACAGTAGAGGTATTGGATGTTAACGGGAGGAGACATCTAAACAGTAGAGGTGTTGGATGTTAACGGGAGGAGACATCTAAACAGTAGAGGTGTTGGATGTTAACGAGAGGAGACATCTAAACAGTAGAGATATTGGATGTTAACGGGAGGAGACATCTAAACAGTAGAGGTATTGGATGTTAACGGGAGGAGACATCTAAACAGTAGAGGTGTTTGGATGTTAACAGTAGAGGTATTGGATGTTAACGGGAGGGGACATCTAAACAGTAGAGGTATTGGATGTTAACAGTAGAGGTATTGGATGTTAACGGGAGGAGACATCTAAACAGTAGAAGTATTGGATGTTAACAGTAGAGGTATTGGATGTTAACGGGAGGAGACATCTAAACAGTAGAGGTATTGGATGTTAACAGTAGAGGTATTGGATGTTAACGGGAGGAGACATCTAAACAGTAGAGGTATTGGATGTTAACAGTAGAGGTGTTGGATGTTAACGGGAGGGGACATCTAAACAGTAGAGGTGTTGGATGTTAACGGGAGGAGACATCTAAACAGTAGAGGTATTGGATGTTAACAGTAGAGGTATTGGATGTTAACAGGAGGGGACATCTAAACAGTAGAGGTATTGGATGTTAACGGGAGGAGACATCTAAACAGTAGAGGTATTGGATGTTAACGGGAGGAGACATCTAAACAGTAGAGGTGTTGGATGTTAACGGGAGGAGACATCTAAACAGTAGAGGTGTTGGATGTTAACGAGAGGAGACATCTAAACAGTAGAGATATTGGATGTTAACGGGAGGAGACATCTAAACAGTAGAGGTATTGGATGTTAACGGGAGGAGACATCTAAACAGTAGAGGTGTTTGGATGTTAACAGTAGAGGTATTGGATGTTAACAGTAGAGGTATTGGATGTTAACAGTAGAGGTATTGGATGTTAACAGTAGAGGTATTGGATGTTAACGGGAGGGGACATCTAAACAGTAGAGGTATTGGATGTTAACGGGAGCAGACATCTAAACAGTAGAGGTATTGGATGTTAACAGTAGAGGTATTGGATGTTAACAGTAGAGGTATTGGATGTTAACAGTAGAGGTATTGGATGTTAACGGGAGGAGACATCTAAACAGTAGAGGTATTGGATGTTAACAGTAGAGGTATTGGATGTTAACAGTAGAGGTATTGGATGTTAACAGTAGAGGTGTTGGATGTTAACGGGAGGAGACATCTAAACAGTAGAGGTATTGGATGTTAACGGGAGGAGACATCTAAACAGTAGAGGTATTGGATGTTAACAGTAGAGGTATTGGATGTTAACGGCAGGGGACATCTAAACAGTAGAGGTGTTGGATGTTAACAGTAGAGGTATTGGATGTTAACAGTAGAGGTATTGGATGTTAACGGGAGGAGACATCTAAACAGTAGAGGTATTGGATGTTAACGGGAGGAGACATCTAAACAGTATAGGTGTTGGATGTTAACAGTAGAGGTATTAGATGTTAACAGTAGAGGTATTGGATGTTAACGGGAGGAGACATCTAAACAGTAGAGGTATTGGATGTTAACAGTAGAGGTATTAGATGTTAACAGTAGAGGTATTGGATGTTAACAGTAGAGGTATTGGATGTTAACGGGAGGGGACATCTAAACAGTAGAGGTGTTGGATGTTAACAGTAGAGGTATTGGATGTTAACAGTAGAGGTATTGGATGTTAACGGGAGGAGACATCTAAACAGTAGAGGTATTGGATGTTAACGGGAGGGGACATCTAAACAGTAGAGGTGTTGGATGTTAACAGTAGAGGTATTGGATGTTAACAGTAGAGGTATTGGATGTTAACGGGAGGAGACATCTAAACAGTAGAGGTATTGGATGTTAACGGGAGGAGACATCTAAACAGTAGAGGTGTTGGATGTTAACGGGAGGAGACATCTAAACAGTAGAGGTGTTGGATGTTAACGAGAGGAGACATCTAAACAGTAGAGATATTGGATGTTAACGGGAGGAGACATCTAAACAGTAGAGGTATTGGATGTTAACGGGAGGAGACATCTAAACAGTAGAGGTGTTTGGATGTTAACAGTAGAGGTATTGGATGTTAACGGGAGGGGACATCTAAACAGTAGAGGTATTGGATGTTAACAGTAGAGGTATTGGATGTTAACGGGAGGAGACATCTAAACAGTAGAAGTATTGGATGTTAACAGTAGAGGTATTGGATGTTAACGGGAGGAGACATCTAAACAGTAGAGGTATTGGATGTTAACAGTAGAGGTATTGGATGTTAACGGGAGGAGACATCTAAACAGTAGAGGTATTGGATGTTAACAGTAGAGGTGTTGGATGTTAACGGGAGGGGACATCTAAACAGTAGAGGTGTTGGATGTTAACGGGAGGAGACATCTAAACAGTAGAGGTATTGGATGTTAACGGGAGGAGACATCTAAACAGTAGAGGTATTGGATGTTAACAGTAGAGGTATTGGATGTTAACAGGAGGGGACATCTAAACAGTAGAGGTATTGGATGTTAACGGGAGGAGACATCTAAACAGTAGAGGTATTGGATGTTAACGGGAGGAGACATCTAAACAGTAGAGGTGTTGGATGTTAACGGGAGGAGACATCTAAACAGTAGAGGTGTTGGATGTTAACGAGAGGAGACATCTAAACAGTAGAGATATTGGATGTTAACGGGAGGAGACATCTAAACAGTAGAGGTATTGGATGTTAACGGGAGGAGACATCTAAACAGTAGAGGTGTTTGGATGTTAACAGTAGAGGTATTGGATGTTAACAGTAGAGGTATTGGATGTTAACAGTAGAGGTATTGGATGTTAACAGTAGAGGTATTGGATGTTAACGGGAGGGGACATCTAAACAGTAGAGGTATTGGATGTTAACGGGAGGAGACATCTAAACAGTAGAGGTATTGGATGTTAACAGTAGAGGTATTGGATGTTAACAGTAGAGGTATTGGATGTTAACAGTAGAGGTATTGGATGTTAACAGTAGAGGTATTGGATGTTAACGGGAGGAGACATCTAAACAGTAGAGGTATTGGATGTTAACGGGAGGAGACATCTAAACAGTAGAGGTATTGGATGTTAACAGTAGAGGTATTGGATGTTAACGGGAGGAGACATCTAAACAGTAGAGGTATTGGATGTTAACAGTAGAGGTATTGGATGTTAACAGTAGAGGTATTGGATGTTAACAGTAGAGGTGTTGGATGTTAACGGGAGGAGACATCTAAACAGTAGAGGTATTGGATGTTAACGGGAGGAGACATCTAAACAGTAGAGGTATTGGATGTTAACAGTAGAGGTATTGGATGTTAACGGGAGGAGACTTCTAAACAGTAGAGGTATTGGATGTTAACAGTAGAGGTGTTGGATGTTAACGGGAGGGGACATCTAAACAGTAGAGGTGTTGGATGTTAACGGGAGGAGACATCTAAACAGTAGAGGTAATGGATGTTAACGGGAGGAGACATCTAAACAGTAGAGGTGTTGGATGTTAACAGTAGAGGTATTGGATGTTAACAGTAGAGGTATTGGATGTTAACAGTAGAGGTATTGGATGTTAACGGGAGGAGACATCTAAACAGCAGAGGTATTGGATGTTAACGGGAGGAGACATCTAAACAGTAGAGGTATTGGATGTTAACAGTAGAGGTATAGGATGTTAACAGTAGAGATATTGGATGTTAACAGTAGAGGTGTTGGATGTTAACGGGAAGAGACATCTAACAGTAGAGGTATTAGATGTTAACGAGAGGGGACATCTAAACAGTAGAGGTATTGGATGTTAATGGGAGGGGACTTACCTGTTGATGTTGCTGCCCTCCTTCAGCCTCTCCCCTGCAGCTCCAGTTTTAGATACACGCTCACTACCAGCCAGATCCACCAGGCTCATCTTGCTCACCTTCTCCCCTGAGTTCTACACACACACACACAACTGTCTGTTGTTAAAATACATTACTGTGTATTGTCTAACGACAGGTCATTAAGATAATCCTTGTCTTTTAAATAAAATGGTGGTGTGAGTTCTGAAGGATGAAATGGTGGTGGTGTGTGTGTGTGTGTGTGTGTGTGTGTGTGTGTGTGTGTATGTGTGTGTGTGTGTGTGTGTGTGTGTGTGTGTGTGTGTGTGAGCCCTGACACTGACCCCAGACTTCAGGTCGTAGAGTGTCTGTGTGACGATGATGCTGAAAACGGCGTGGGAACGACTGCTCTCCTCATTCATATTGGTGGCTGCCACTGTCCTCGACTTATTCCCCTCCGACATCAACACCTCAATGTCCTACAGAGAGAGGGGGGAGAGGGGGGGGGGGGGGGGGGGGGGGGAGAGGGGGAGAGGGGGAGAGGGGAGGGAGAGAGAGGGGGAGGGGGGGAGAGGGGGAGAGAGAGACAGAGAGAGGGGAGGGAGAGAGAGAGAGAGGGAGAGAGAGAGAGGGGGGAGAGAGGGGGGAGAGAGGGGAGGGAGAGAGGGGGGAGGGAGAGGGAGAGGGGGAGAGAGAGGGGGGGAGAGAGGGGGGGAGGGAGAGAGGGGGGGAGGGAGAGAGAGGGGGAGAGAGAGAGAGAGGGAGGGAGGGAGAGGGAGAGGGGGAGAGAGAGAGAGGGAGAGAGAGAGAGAGAGAGGGGGGGAGGGAGAGAGAGGGGGGGAGGGAGAGAGAGAGGGGGAGAGAGAGAGAGGGAGAGAGAGAGAGAGAGAGGGGGAGAGGGAGAGAGAGAATGATGTCTGTGTACTGTCCACCTCTCAGAGAGCATAGTTTTAAACAGGCAGTCTCTATAACAACCCATTCAGGACTATCAGCGTGTGGCTCAGTGCCATCATCTGATCATTCAACTGGGACTATGGATGGAGGGACTATGGATGGAGGGGACTATGGATGGAGGGACTATGGATGGAGGGACTATGGATGGAGGGACTATGGATGGAGGGGGCTATGGATGGAGGGGACTATGGATGGAGGGGACTATGGATGGAGGGACTATGGATGGAGGGACTATGGATGGAGGGACTATGGATGGAGGGGACTATGGATGGAGGGACTATGGATGAATGGGCCGTTCTCTATGGTAATACACAGTTCTCTATGGTAATACACAGTTCTCTATAGTAATACAAAGTTCTCTATGGTAATGGGCCGTTCTCTATGGTAATGAGCCGTTCTCTATGGTAATACACAGTTCTCTATGGTAATGAGCCGTTCTCTATGGTAATACACAGTTCTCTATGGTAATGAGCCGTTCTCTATGGTAATACACAGTTCTCTATGGTAATACACAGTTCTCTATGGTAATACACAGTTCTCTCTGGTAATACACAGTTCTCTCTGGTAATACCCAGTTCTCTATGGTAATACACAGTTCTCTATGGTAATGAGCCGTTCTCTATGGTAATACACAGTTCTCTCTGGTAATACACAGTTCTCTCTGGTAATACCCAGTTCTCTATGGTAATACACAGTTCTCTATGGTAATACACAGTTCTCTATGGTAATACACAGTTCTCTATGGTAATGAGCCGTTCTCTATGGTAATACACAGTTCTCTCTGGTAATACACAGTTCTCTCTGGTAATACCCAGTTCTCTATGGTAATACACCGTTCTCTATGGTAATACACAGTTCTCTATGATAATACACAGTTCTCTATGGTAATACACAGTTCTCTATGGTAATACACAGTTCTCTATGGTAATGAGCCGTTCTCTATGGTAATACACCGTTCTCTATGGTAATACACAGTTCTCTATAGTAATACACAGTTCTCTATGGTAATGGACCATTCTCTATGGTAATACACCGTTCTCTATGGTAATGGGCCGTTCTCTATGGTAATACACAGTTCTCTAAGGTAATACACAGTTCTCTATGGTAATACACAGTTCTCTATGGTAATACACAGTTCTCTATGGTAATGAGCCGTTCTCTATGGTAATACACCGTTCTCTATGGTAATACACAGTTCTCTATGGTAATACACAGTTCTCTATGGTAATGAGCCGTTCTCTATGGTAATACACAGTTCTCTATGGTAATGAGCCGTTCTCTATGGTAACACATAGTTCTCTATAGTAACACATAGTTATCTATGGTAATACACAGTTCTCTATGGTAATACACAGTTCTCTATGGTAATACACAGTTCTCTATGATAATACATAGTTCTCTATGGTAATGAGCCGTTCTCTATAGTAACACATAGTTCTCTATGGTAACACATAGTTCTCTATAGTAATACACAGTTCTCTATGGTAATACGCAGTTCTCTATGGTAATACACAGTTCTCTATGATAATACACAGTTCTCTATGGTAATACACAGTTCTCTATGGTAATACACAGTTCTCTATGATAATACACAGTTCTCTATAGTAATACACAGTTCTCTATGGTAATCCTGGAGACTGTGATGGTAAAAGGAGTGATGAAATGAAACTGTGATGAAGGTAGCATAGCTGTCAAAACCATATGTTCATTGTATTGGAGACACAGAGCGAGGCTTTTATTTCCTTATCTAAGTGCTGTACTCTGCCTGTCAGCACCTCACCTACCCATGTGGACATCTCTCTGTCTCCACCTCTCCTACCCAGGTGGACATCTCCCTGTCTCCACCTCTCCTACCCAGGTGGACATCTCCCTGTCTCCACCTCTCCTACCCAGGTGGACATCTCCCTGTCTCCACCTCACCTACCCAGGTGGGCATCTCCCTGTCTCCACCTCACCTACCCAGGTGGGCATCTCCATGTCTCCACCTCTCCTACCCAGGTGGACATCTCCCTGTCTCCACCTCACCTACCCAGGTGGGCATCTCCCTGTCTCCACCTCACCTACCCAGGTGGGCATCTCCATGTCTCCACCTCACCTACCCAGGTGGGCATCTCCCTGTCTCCACCTCACCTACCCAGGTGGATATCTCCCTGTCTCCACCTCTCCTACCCAGGTGGGCATCTCCCTGTCTCCACCTCTCCTACCCAGGTGGGCATCTCCCTGTCTCCACCTCTCCTACCCAGGTGGACATCTCCCTGTCTCCACCTCTCCTACCCAGGTGGACATCTCCCTGTCTCCACCTCTCCTACCCAGGTGGACATCTCCCTGTCTCCACCTCTCCTACCCAGGTGGACATCTCCCCGTCTCTAAAGGAGCTGTATGTACTCACCTACCCAGGTGGATATCTCCCTGTCTCCACAGGTGGGCATCTCCCTGTCTCCACCTCACCTACCCAGGTGGATATCTCCCTGTCTCCACCTCTCCTACCCAGGTGGGCATCTCCCTGTCTCCACCTCTCCTACCCAGGTGGGCATCTCCCTGTCTCCACCTCTCCTACCCAGGTGGACATCTCCCTGTCTCCACCTCTCCTACCCAGGTGGGCATCTCCCTGTCTCCACCTCTCCTACCCAGGTGGGCATCTCCCTGTCTCCACCTCTCCTACCCAGGTGGACATCTCCCTGTCTCCACCTCTCCTACCCAGGTGGACATCTCCCTGTCTCCACCTCTCCTACCCAGGTGGACATCTCCCTGTCTCCACCTCACCTACCCAGGTGGGCATCTCCCTGTCTCCACCTCACCTACCCAGGTGGGCATCTCCATGTCTCCACCTCTCCTACCCAGGTGGGCATCTCCCTGTCTCCACCTCACCTACCCAGGTGGACATCTCCCTGTCTCCACCTCTCCTACCCAGGTGGACATCTCCCTGTCTCCACCTCACCTACCCAGGTGGATATCTCCCTGTCTCCACCTCACCTACCCAGGTGGACATCTCCCTGTCTCCACCTCTCCTACCCAGGTGGGCATCTCCCTGTCTCCACCTCTCCTACCCAGGTGGGCATCTCCCTGTCTCTAAAGGAGCTATACTCACCTCAAAGTTGGTGACCGCCAGTTGTGACAGACCGTCCACATACGGACCCAGAACCTTGTGCTCTCTGACCTTCAGAGACTGACGACTCCTGGACAGAGGAAGAGATAAACCACAGACATATTTTAGTCCCTGAGCTAAATGAATGGTATGGAGGGGTGAGAGAGAGAGAGTGATAACAGAGAAGGCTGCTGTTGCTGCACTGATAGCCCACATTTTACAACTCTAGGAAATCCCCTTGAGACATTGTGACACACACCCCCCTCCCCCCCGATATTACCGACCTCCCCCCCAGGCTCATGGACTATCTCATGGATTACATGGCTGAATGGAGGAAAACACAACCACACCAGGACACACAGCTCAGCTATGGAAAAGTGAATACAACCTGCCCATCCATCTACGTTAGGATAATCCAATCTGACAACATTACATTTTACAAAGCACTGTGACTGAAGACTGCTAGATGTTTCACTAGCTGGTGCAGTGTGTGTGTGTGTGTGTGTGTGTGTGTGTGTGTGTGTGTGTGTGTATGTGTGTGTGTGTGTTCTTCACTAGGTGGTGCAGTGTGTGTGTGTGTGTGTGTGTGTGTGTGTGTGTGTGTGTGTATGTGTGTTCTTCACTAGGTGGTGCAGTGTGTGTATGTGTGTGTGTGTTCTTCACTAGGTGGTGCAGATGGGTTGAACCTGATCTTCACTTGGCTGTTTGCCAGAGGGGGTGGGTAAGCTTGAGATCAGTGACGGTCGACTTATCGCCCCCCAACCCCCCACCCCCCTCTCTCACCTACAAACACAGACTATATATCACTATATAGGCCTCCTCTCTCTCACCTACACACACAGACTATATATCACTATATAGGCCTCCTCTCTCTCACCTACACACACAGACCATATATCACTATATAGGCCTCCTCTCTCTCACCTATACACAGAGACTATATATCACTATATAGGCCTCCTCTCTCTCTCTGGGGAAGTAGATTTACAGAGGTTGACAAAACTCAAGTTCACAGCTCCAACTGACTGCTCTCTGTTCAAATCAATAGGTCTAACAACAGGGGAGGACAGACAGGGGGAAGTGTGTGTGTGTGTGTGTGTGTGTGTGTGTGTGTGTGTGTGTGTGTGTGTGTGTGTGTGTGTGTGTGTGTGTGTGTGTGTGTGTGTGTGTGTGTGTGGCCTGCCTCTAGGTTTACAACAGGGGATGACAGACAGAGAGGGAAAGTCCAGAGTGGTCAGCCTACAAACTGATGAGACACTGAGATACACAGAGATACACACAGAGATATATACAGAGATACACACAGAGATATATACAGAAATACAGAGGTACACACAGAGATATATACAGAGATATATACAGAGATATATACAGAGATACACAAAGAGATATATACAGAGATACACACAGAGCTATATACAGAGATACACACAGAGCTATATACAGATATACATAGATATATATACAGAGATACACAAAGATATATATACAGAGATACACAGAGATACACACAGATATATATATAGAGATACACAAAGAGATATATACAGAGATACACACAGAGATACACACAGATATATATACAGATATACACAGAGATATATACAGATATATATACAGAGATACATAAAGATACACAGAGAGATATATACAGAGATACACACAGAGATTCCCTTTCGTACTTTAACTATTTGTACATCAGTACAACACTGTATAAAGACATAATATGACATTTGACATGTCTTTATTTGTTTGGAACTTTGTAAGTGTCATGTTTATGGTCACATTATAATTTTGTTTTGTTTATTATCTATTTCACTTCCTTTGGCAATATAAACACATGTTTCCCATGCCAATAAAGCCCTTATATTGAATTGAACACACACACACAGAGAGCGAGAGAGAGAGACAGAGAGAGCGAGAGAAGGTGAGAGAGAGAGAGAGAGAGAGAAGGTGAGAGAGAGAGGGAGAGAGAGAGAGAGAGAGAGAGAGAGAGAGAGAAGGTGAGAGAGAGACAGAGAAGGTGAGAGAGAGAGAGAAGGTGAGAGAGAGACAGAGAAGGTGAGAGAGAGAGAGAGAGAGAGAGAGAAGGTGAGAGAGAGAGAGAGAGAGAGAGAGACAGAGAAGGTGAGAGAGAGAAGGTGAGAGAGAGAGAGAAGGTGAGAGAGAGTGAGAGAGAGACAGAGAAGGTGAGAGAGAGAGAAGGTGAGAGAGAGAGAGAGAAGGTGAGAGAGAGAGAGAGAAGGTGAGAGAGAGAGAGAGATAGAGAAGGTGAGAGAGAGAGACAGAGAGAGGTGAGAGAGAGAGAGAGAGAGAGAGAGAGAGAGAGAGAGAGATAGAGAGAGAGACAGAGAGAGGAGAGAGAGATAGAGGTGAGAGAGAGAGACAGAGAGAGGTGAGAGAGAGAGAGAGAGAGAGAGAGAGAGAGAGAGAGAGAGAGAGAGAGGTGAGAGAGAGAGAGAGAGAGAGAGAGAGAGAGAGAGATAGAGAGAGAGAGATAGAGATAGAGAGAGAGAGAGAGAGAGAGAGAGAGAGACAGAGACAGAGACAGAGAGACCGTGAGAGGGAGACCGTGAGAGAGAGAGAGAGAGACACAGAGAGAGTGGGTCTAAGCCAGGAAATAACAGAGAGGTCAGTTGCATGGAGCTGGGACTGACTTGGCTATATCCTCTCACAGACATCTGCAGCTACACAGACAGAGAGCTCCAATGTTGTCCCTCTCTAAGGCTGTCCAGTGTCCACACCCACCCACCCCTGCTCTCTAACAGCTGTACCTGATACACACTCAGTCAGTTAACCCTCCCTTACCGCCCTCCCTCCTGTCAGACGCAGACTGAATGAGATCTGTTAAGAATGCAGCTGAATCAGAAAATACTTGACAGTCAACATAAGGTCCCAGAGCTTCATTGTGTACATGGACACGTGCCTATAGACTGGGAACAAGAGGAGAGCTTGTACACAGAGAGCTGATTGGGTATCTGACCGACTGGGATTGGATCCAAGATCATTAGAATGCCACAAGACCTACCGTATGTACTGTATTAAAACAGACCTACTGTATTAAAACAGACCTACTGTATGTACTGTATTAAAACAGACCTACTGTATTAAAACAGACCTACTGTATGTACTGTATTAAAACAAACCTACTGTATGAACTGTATTAAAACAGACCTACTGTATTAAAACAGACCTACTGTGTTAAAACAGACCTACTGTATTAAAACAGACCTACTGTATGTACTGTGTTAAACCAGACCTACTGTATGTACTGTATTAAAACAGACCTACTGTATTAAAACAGACCTACTGTATGTACTGTGTTAAAACAGACCTACTGTATGTACTGTGTTAAAACAGACCTACTGTGTTAAAACAGACCTACTGTATGTACTGTGTTAAAACAGACCTACTGTATGTACTGTGTTAAAACAGACCTACTGTGTTAAAACAGACCTAATGTGTTAAAACAGACCTACCGTATGTACTGTGTTAAAACAGACCTACTGTATGTACTGTGTTAAAACAGACCTACTGTGTTAAAACAGACCTACTGTGTTAAAACAGACCTACTGTATGTACTGTGTTAAAACAGACCTACTGTGTTAAAACAGACCTACTGTATGGACTGTGTTAAAACAGACCTACTGTATGGACTGTGTTAAAACAGACCTACTGTATTAAAACAGACCTACTGTGTTAAAACAGACCTACTGTGTTAAAACAGACCTACTGTATGTACTGTGTTAAAACAGACCTACTGTATGTACTGTGTTAAAACAGACCTACTGTATTAAAACAGACCTACTGTATTAAAACAGACCTACTGTATTAAAACAGACCTACTGTATAGACTGTATTAAAACAGAAATTAAGTAAATAGCCCAAATACAGTGCCTTGCGAAAGTATTCGGCCCCCTTGAACTTTGCGACCTTTTGCCACATTTCAGGCTTCAAACATAAAGATATAAAACTGTATTTTTTTGTGAAGAATCAACAACAAGTGGGACACAATCATGAAGTGGAATGACATTTATTGGATATTTCAAACTTTTTTAACAAATCAAAAACTGAAAAATTGGGCGTGCAAAATTATTCAGCCCCTTTACTTTCAGTGCAGCAAACTCTCTCCAGAAGTTCAGTGAGGATCTCTGAATGATCCAATGTTGACCTAAATGACTAATGATGATAAATACAATCCACCTGTGTGTAATCAAGTCTTCGTATAAATGCACCTGCACTGTGATAGTCTCAGAGGTCCGTCAAAAGCGCAGAGAGCATCATGAAGAACAAGGAACACACCAGGCAGGTCCGAGATACTGTTGTGAAGAAGTTTAAAGCCGGATTTGGATACAAAAAGATTTCCCAAGCTTTAAACATCCCAAGGAGCACTGTGCAAGCGATAATTTGAAATGGAAGGAGTATCAGACCACTGCAAATCTACCAAGACCTGGCCGTCCCTCTAAACTTTCAGCTCATGCAAGGAGAAGACTGATCAGAGATGCAGCCAAGAGGCCCATGATCACTCTGGATGAACTGCAGAGATCTACAGCTGAGGTGGGAGACTCTGTCCATAGGACAACAATCAGTCGTATATTGCACAAATCTGGCCTTTATGGAAGAGTGGCAAGAAGAAAGCCATTTCTTAAAGATATCCATAAAAAGTGTTGTTTAAAGTTTGCCACAAGCCACCTGGGAGACACACCAAACATGTGGAAGAAGGTGCTCTGGTCAGATGAAACCAAAATTGAACTTTTTGGCAACAATGCAAAACGTTATGTTTGGCGTAAAAGCAACACAGCTGAACACACCATCCCCACTGTCAAACATGGTGGTGGCAGCATCATGGTTTGGGCCTGCTTTTCTTCAGCAGGGACAGGGAAGATGGTTAAAATTGATGGGAAGATGGATGGAGCCAAATACAGGACCATTCTGGAAGAAAACCTGATGGAGTCTGCAAAAGACCTGAGACTGGGACAGAGATTTGTCTTCCAACAAGACAATGATCCAAAACATAAAGCAAAATCTACAATGGAATGGTTCAAAAATAAACATATCCAGGTGTTAGAATGGCCAAGTCAAAGTCCAGACCTGAATCCAATCGAGAATCTGTGGAAAGAACTGAAAACTGCTGTTCACAAATGCTCTCCATCCAACCTCACTGAGCTCGAGCTGTTTTGCAAGGAGGAATGGGAAAAAAATTCAGTCTCTCGATGTGCAAAACTGATAGAGACATACCCCAAGCGACTTACAGCTGTAATCGCAGCAAAAGGTGGCGCTACAAAGTATTAACTTAAGGGGGCTGAATAATTTTGCACGCCCAATTTTTCAGTTTTTAATTTGTTAAAAAAGTTTGAAATATCCAATAAATGTCGTTCCACTTCATGATTGTGTCCCACTTGTTGTTGATTCTTCACAAAAAAATACAGTTTGATATCTTTATGTTTGAAGCCTGAAATGTGGCAAAAGGTCGCAAAGTTCAAGGGGGCCGAATACTTTCGCAAGGCACTGTAAATGAAAGGTTACATTTAAATCAAACAAATAGTGTGATGGGAACTGTATCAGGTGGAAGAATGGGTGTAAAATAAACAGAACAGATGCTCAGTGAAGGTCTGGTTCCCTACGTGTTCAGAGAAGAGAGAACAACAGTTCAATGAGTGAAAGAATTTCAACAAGTGTCTGCAACTCTCTGCAGTATGTCATTTATTATTAAAACAAATACTTGTTTAAACACTGACCAACATATTTCTTCCACAGACTTCAATCTTCCTTTTAAGAGGCATTTTCTAGACAATCTGCAATACAGATATTACTGAAGATTGACGCAGGTGCTAGTCGTGGGCTATCTCCACACTAGTCTACTTATTGTTCCTGCAGTGAGGAGGATTCACCATCTTTATCCAATGTTGTCATCATTTATCTGCAGATAATCACCAAAAAACCTACCTAGTTTACTTGTCCTGATGGACTTCATATGGAACATCTCTAGTTTACTTGTCCTGATGGACTTCATATGGAACATCTTTAGTTTACTTGTCCTGATGGACTTCATATGGAACATCTCTAGTTTACCTGTCCTGATGGACTTCATATGGAACATCTTTAGTTGTCTTGTCCTGATGGACTTCATATGGAACATCTTTAGTTTACGTGTCCTGATGGACTTCATATGGAACATCTCTAGTTTACCTGTCCTGATGGACTTCATATGGAACATCTTTAGTTGTCTTGTCCTGATGGACTTCATATGGAACATCTTTAGTTTACGTGTCCTGATGGACTTCATATGGAACATCTTTAGTTTACTTGTCCTGATAGACTTCATATGGAACATCTTTAGTTTACCTGTCCTGATAGACTTCATATGGAACATCTTTAGTTTACCTGTCCTGATGGACTTCATATGGAACATCTTTAGTTTACCTGTCCTGATGGACTTCATATGGAACATCTTTAGTTTACCTGTCCTGATGGACTTCATATGGAACATCTCTAGTTTACCTGTCCTGATAGACTTCATATGGAACATCTTTAGTTTACCTGTCCTGATGGACTTCATATGGAACATCTTTAGTTTACTTGTCCTGATGGACTTCATATGGAACATCTTTAGTTTACCTGTCCTGATAGACTTCATATGGAACATCTTTAGTTGTCTTGTCCTGATGGACTTCATATGGAACATCTTTAGTTGTCTTGTCCTGATGGGACTTCATATGGAACATCTTTAGTTTACCTGTCCCGATGTGATATCCTGGACATACTGTATAGCTAGGCTGTGTGATTTATGAAGGGCGAGGATATATGAGATCAACTTTATTCAGTCAGTTCCACACCATGTATAAACCAATCAGCGTACAGGAAGCCCATGATTTATGAAGAGCGAGGATATATGGTCATTTCCACACCATGTATAAACCAATCAGCGTACAGGAAGCCCATGATTTATGAAGAGCGAGGATATATGGTCATTTCCACACCATGTATAAACCAATCAGCGTACAGGAAGCCCATGATTTATGAAGAGCGAGGATATATGGTCAGTTCCACACCATGTATAAACCAATCAGCGTACAGGAAGCCCATGATTTATGAAGAGCGAGGATATATGGTCATTTCCACACCATGTATAAACCAATCAACGTACAGGAAGCCCATGATTTATGAAGGGCGAGGATATATGGTCAGTTCCACACCATGTATAAACCAATCAGCGTACAGGAAGCCCATACGCCAGCACTTCCTGGCTGCATGTGAAACGCTGAATATAATCAAATAAATCAATGTGTCAGAAAACAATAAGTAGATTTTGACTCGTCCTTAACACATTATACTGGACGTGAAAACTGACTGGCATAGATGATGGAGCAGCATCATGCTCTCTCCCTCTGTATAAAGACATTTGACTGCAACCACAGTGTACAAAACACACCCACCCAGGAACCGGGAGGCGGGACAGACAGCAGACTGTCAAATCAGAAGTGTTTCCCTGTCATCGCTCACTTTGTGATTGACAGGTGCCTGTCCTATCAATAGGTTGCAAGAAGATGCATAGTGTTCATTGTAGCTGAGAGGGCTTGGCTGACTTTTCTTCTGGCTTGTGAATTGTAAATAATGTGCCTAGTTGATTTAAGTGTAAAAAGTAGCCAGCTGAAAATCAGTGTGTAACCAGCTGTATAGCTGACAGAAAACACTGCTCAGGTCAGGACACTCTTTACCTCGAGGTTTGATAGTCCATGAGATAGGCTACTCCAAAGACTGGTCAAGTTAGAGAGAGAGTGTGTGTGTGTGTGTGTGTGTACATCCATCTGCACATCAGTCCGTGTGTGTGCATGTCCGTGCATGTGTGTGTGTGTGTGTGTGTGTGTGTGTGTGTGTGTGTGTCCATCCGTCCGTCCGTCTAAACTCACCCTTTAGGGTCCAGCAGGTCACGGACCTTCTCGTTGTATATCTCCATGTAGGAGACCTCCACCTTGAAGGAGAGAACCTGGCTGTCCTCCCGGCCGATCCTCTCAAACAGGGAGCAGCACAGCCTGGGGATCAGCCCTGGAGCCTTCTTATTCCCCATCATGGAGAAGGACTTCCCTGACCCTGCAGAGAGGACAGGAAGGGACAGAGACAACAGCATAGCAGAGCCTTTAGCTACACATATAGACTTCAACAGTCCTGTACACACCAGCTCTACAGACTGGACACCAGAACCTACAGAGACAGGAAGGAACAGAGACAACAGCATAGCAGAGCCTTTAGCTACACATATAGACTTCAACAGTCCTTTACACACCAGCTCTACAGACTGGACACCAGAACCTACAGGGAGAGACAGGAAGGAACAGAGACAACAGCATAGCAGAGCCTTTAGCTACACATATAGACTTCAACAGTCCTGTACACACCAGCTCTACAGACTGGACACCAGAACCTACAGAGAGAGACAGGAAGGAACAGAGACAACAGCATAGCAGAGCCTTTAGCTACACATATAGACTTCAACAGTCCTTTACACACCAGCTCTACAGACTGGACACCAGAACCTACAGAGAGAGACAGGAAGGAACAGAGACAACAGCATAGCAGAGCCTTTAGCTACACATATAGACTTCAACAGTCCTTTACACACCAGCTCTACAGACTGGACACCAGAACCTACAGAGACAGGAAGGAACAGAGACAACAGCATAGCAGAGCCTTTAGCTACACATATAGACTTCAACAGTCCTTTACACACCAGCTCTACAGACTGGACACCAGAACCTACAGGGAGAGACAGGAAGCGACAACAGCAGAGATTAAACAGCAGCGAATAGAAACTAGTAAATGAAACAATGTTGTTTAGAAAATAAGGGTAGAGATCAGAGAGAAAGGGACCATCACTTATCTGAACCGAGAGTTTGGCAAACAGACCCACAACAAAGTCTGTGGGGGGGGGTGTTTCTTCGGCAACTATCTGATGTGCTCACTGCAGGTGTGTTGAAAACATGTCTGTAAATGTGTTTGTTCAGGGATTCTGACAACCGTTTGGTCCTGAGTCAGACAGTTTAGAACTACAGCAGGGTTTCTGTTAGGAAAACGTAACCAGAAAGATTTTCACCAGACTCATATGCATTGGGTGTGTCACCCATTGGGGGGGGCGACCACCCACGGTGCTCCGAATGACAGAAATCACATGTAGATGGTTGTAATGCCTCTTAAGAAGAGAGCTCCTGTAGTGAAGCGGCCAATAAATCGTCCTTTTCAAACATTTCCCAAAATGCAATTTGCGAGAAAACCCCATTCTAAACGTCTCACCTGATGAAAGCGGTTCATATGTGACAGAGATTAAAATCACCGTTAGAAAAAGGTGAGATCTTAAGATGCAACAACTATGAGTTGAAATACATTTGTCAGAATTCTATAATTACTCCTGTCTATACAGAAGGAAAGGAAATGATTTCAAATGCTTCACCTGAGAGCATGACTTAGACACAGAGGAATCGAGGATCATTATCTTCTTTTCAAAAAATAACTGTGGATTGTTTCAAATCACAAGCTTGTACTTCAGCCTTCAGAAATGTTATGTTACAGCATGAATTTAAAATGGATTCAATTTAGATTTTGTCGTCACTTGCCTACACACAATACCTCGTAATGTCAACGTGGAATTATGTTTTTAGAGATGTTAACAAATTAATCAAAAATGAAAATATGAACTGTCTTGAGTCAATAAATATTCAACCCCTTTATTATGGAAAGCCTAAATAAATTCAGGAGTAATGAGCCAATAGTAAGCTTGGGATGATTAGGTGACTGTGATGGTATGAGGGCCAGATTGGGAATTTAGCCAGGACACCAGGGTTAACACCCCTACTCTTACAATAAGTGCCATGGGATCTTTAGTGACCACAGAGAGTCAGGACACACGTTTAAACGTCCAATCCAAAAGACGACACCCTACACAGGGCAATGTCCCAAATCACTGCCCTGGGGCATTTGTATATTTTATTTTAGACCAGTTCAAAGTGTCTCCTACTGGCCCTCCAACACCACTTCCAGCAGCATCTGGTCTCCCATAAAGGGACCCTGCATAGCGTCAGAAGTGGAATGCAGGATGGTATGCTGCTGGCCACAGGTGTCCTTCCTAACTCAGCTGCCGGAGAGGAAGGAAACCGCTCAGGATTACCCCATGAGGCCAATGGTGACTTTAAAACAGTTACAGAGTTTAATGCCTGTGATAGGAGAAAACGGATGATGGATCAACAACATTGTAGTTACTCCACAATACTAACCTAAATGACAGAGTAAAAATAAGGAAGCCTGTACAGAATAAAAATATTCCAAAACATGCATCCTGTTTGCACCAAGGCACTGAAGTAAAACTGCAAAAAATGGTGCAAAGAAATTAACTTTATGTCCTGAATACAAAGTGTTATGTTTGGGGCAAATCCAATACAACACATCACAGAGTACCACCACATATTTTCAATCATGGTGGTGGCTGCATCATGTTATGGGTATGCTTGTCATTGGCATGGTGCTAGGGAGTTTTTTTTACAATAAAAATAAATGGAATAGAGCTAAGCACAGGCAAAATCCTAGAGGGAAACCTGGTTCAGTGTGCTTTCCAACAGACACTGGGAGACAAATTCACCTTTCAGTAGGACAATAACACAAAACACAAGGCCAAATCTACACTGGATTTGGTTACCAAGACAACATTGAATGTTCCTGAGTGGCCTAGTTACAGTTTGGACTTAAATCGTCTTGAAAATGTATGGCAAGACTTGAAAATAGCTGTCTAGCATTGATCAACAACCAACTTGACAGAGCTTGAAGAATTTGATAAAGAATAATGTGCAAATATTGTACAATCCAGGTATGCAAAGCTCTTAGAGACTGACCCAGAAAGACTCACTGCTGTAATCACTGCCGAAGCTGATTCTAACATGAATTGCCTCAGGGGTGTGAATACTTATGTAAATTTGATATTTTTGTATTTCATTTTCAATAAATGTGTCTGTTTTTTGCAAACGATAATCGTTCCTCACAGTATTTGAAAAACCTTTCCAACAATCTCCCCCTCCACAATCACCAAGCCTCGGTGTGAAATACCAAAATATAATCTCCCCCTCCACAATCACCAAGCCTCGGTGTGAAATACCAAAATATAATCTCCCCCTACACAATCACCAAGCCTCGGTGTGAAATACCAAAATATAATCTCCCCCTACACAATCACCAAGCCTCGGTGTGAAATACCAAAATATAATCTCCCCCTCCACAATCACCAAGCCTCGGTGTGAAATACCAAAATATAATCTCCCCCTCCACAATCACCAAGCCTCGGTGTGAAATACCAAAATATAATCTCCCCATCCACAATCACCAAGCCTCGGTGTGAAATACCAAAATATAATCTCCCCCTCCACAATCACCAAGCCTCGGTGTGAAATACCAAAATATAATCTCCCCCTCCACAATCACCAAGCCTCGGTGTGAAATACCAAAATATAATCTCCCCCTCCACAATCACCAAGCCTCGGTGTGAAATACCAAAATATAATCTCCCCCTCCACAATCACCAAGCCTCGGTGTGAAATACCAAAATATAATCTCCCCCTCCACAATCACCAAGCCTCGGTGTGAAATACCAAAATATAATCTCCCCCTCCACAATCACCAAGCCTCGGTGTGAAATACCAAAATATAATCTCCCCCTCCACAATCACCAAGCCTCGGTGTGAAATACCAAAATATAATCTCCCCCTCCACAATCACCAAGCCTCGGTGTGAAATACCAAAATATAATCTCCCCCTCCACAATCACCAAGCCTCGGTGTGAAATACCAAAATATAATCTCCCCCTCCACAATCACCAAGCCTCGGTGTGAAATACCAAAATATAATCTCCCCCTCCACAATCACCAAGCCTCGGTGTGAAATACCAAAATATAATCTCCCCCTCCACAATCACCAAGCCTCGGTGTGAAATACCAAAATATAATCTCCCCCTCCACAATCACCAAGCCTTGGTGTGAAATACCAAAATATAATCTCCCCCTCCACAATCACCAAGCCTCGGTGTGAAATACCAAAATATAATCTCCCCCTCCACAATCACCAAGCCTCGGTGTGAAATACCAAAATATAATCTCCCCCTCCACAATCACCAAGCCTCGGTGTGAAATACCAAAATACAATCTCCCCCTCCACAATCACCAAGCCTCGGTGTGAAATACCAAAATATAATGATCCGAGGATCTCATATATCCAATGGAAACATCATAAAATACCTGAACACTTTTCCCTTGTGCAAAAACAGCTGTCTGTCCTGAGCTCACTGGTGCAAGGCCCGGAATAGGCTAGGTGATACAATGCTGTAAGTTTGCTAGCAACAGCTTTGAGCCAGACCCAGTAGAGTGATTTTATACAACGTTGTACTTCACTAGCTACAGTATAGCTCAAGTCAAGACAGATCAAAAGGGAGGCAGACAGGCTGAGTAGAGAGATTAATGCGATTGAAAGAACCTGAATTTATCAAGATATCTTCTACTTATTTGTTGGCTTTATGTATTTTTACTTAGTTGACAATGGAAGTTATAGGCCTACTGTTGCATTGGCCTAGGATATCTCTGAGTTCCATGCTCTCCTTAGGAGATCTCTGAGTTCCATGCTCTCATTGGGAGATCTCTGAGTTCCATGCTCTCCTTAGGAGATCTCTGAGTTCCATGCTCTCCTTAGGAGATCTCTGAGTTCCATGCTCTCCTTAGGAGATCTCTGAGTTCCATGCTCTCCTTAGGAGATCTCTGAGTTCCATGCTCTCCTTAGGAGATCTCTGAGTTCCATGCTCTCCTTAGGAGATCTCTGAGTTCCATGCTCTCCTTAGGAGATCTCTGAGTTCCATGCTCTACTTAGGAGAATTCTGAGTTCCATGCTCTCCTTAGGAGATCTCTGAGTTCCATGCTCTCCTTAGGAGATCTCTGAGTTCCATGCTCTCCTTAGGAGATCTCTGAGTTCCATGCTCTCCTTAGGAGATCTCTGAGTTCCATGCTCTCCTTAGGAGATCTCTGAGTTCCATGCTCTCCTTAGGAGATCTCTGAGTTCCATGCTCTCCTTAGGAGATCTCTGAGTTCCATGCTCTCCTTAGGAGATCTCTGAGTTCCATGCTCTCGTTTCTTTAGCTGCCAATTGATCACGGTGAATCAATGTGTCCATATGGCAGAGGCTTGTGCTCTCACATTGGTTGAATTTTAACTTTTAGATTTGTATTTGTATAAATTAAAGTCTGATTATTATGTTTAACCATGTGACAACGATTTTGCTAAACTAAAACGATATTATTGAAATGAAACTGTTCCACGAAAAATGTGCATATGAAACTCATTACTGGCCCACAGATTGGTAGAAATAGGAGGACCCTTTTTGACTCCAGGTAGAACCTTTTTTGGTTCCTGGTCAACCCCTTTTGGTTCCATGTAGAACCCTCTATGCAAAGGTTTATAAATGGAACTCAAAAGGGTTCTGCCTGGAACCAAATATAGTTCTTCATAGGGTTCTCCTATGGGGACAGCCAAAGAACCCTTTTAGGTTCTAAAGAGCACCTTTGTGTTCAAGGAGTGTATGCTAATTTGAAGCAAGGTAAGACAAGCCTCATAATACGAAGTAAAACATTTAGGTTTTAAAGAATGAAAGTGATGGGTGGTGCGTGTGATAGTTGTATAGATAAAGAAGATGCATGACAACTAACCAAAATACACACGCTGATTTAATTCCACTACATTATGCAAATGAACATATAAACTGAGAAGCATGACGGTCAAATGTATCTACAGTGAATTCTGAACGTATTCAGACCCCTCCCCTTTTTCCACATTCTGCTACGTCACAGCCTTATTCTAAAATGGATTACATTGTTTTTCCCCCCTCATCAATCTACACACAACACCCACACAATCTATTAAAGATAAAAACTGAAATAACACATTTACATAAGTATTCAGACCCTTTACTCAGTACTTTGTTGAAGCACCTTTGGCAGCGATTACAGCCTCAAGTCTTCGTGGGTATGACGCTACAAGCTTGACACGCCTGTATTTGGGGAGTTTCTCCCATTCTTCTCTGCAGATCCTCTCAAGCTCTGTCAGGTTGGATGGGGAGCGTCGCTGCACAGCTATTTTCAGGTCTCTCCAGAGATGTTCGATCTGTTTCAAGTCCGGGCTCTGGCTGGGCCACTCAAGGACATATAGAGACTTGTCCCGAAGCCACTCCTGCGTTGTCTTGGCTGTGTGTTTAGGGTTGTTGTCCTGTTGGAAGGTGAACCTTCGCCCCAGTCTGAGGTCCTGAGTGCTTTGAAACAGCTTTTCATCAAGGATCTCTGTACTTTGCTTCGATCATCTTTCCTTCGATCCTGACTATTCTCCAAGTCCCTGCCGCTGAAAAACATCCCCACATCATGATACTGCCACCACCATGCTTCACCGTAGGGATGGTGCCAGGTTTCCTCCAGATGTGACGCTTGGTATTCAGGCCAAAGAATTCAATCTTGGTTTCATCAGACCAGAGAATCTTATTTCTCATGGTCTGAGAGTCCTTTAGGTGCCTTTTGGCAAACTCCAAGTGGGCTGTCATGTGCCTTTTACTTAGGAGTGGCTTTCTTTTGGCCACTCTACCTGCAGTAAGAATTTAATCAGTCATGAGCTCTGTCAGAGTGACCATCGGGTTCTTGGTCACCTCCCTGACCAAGGCCCTTCTCCCCTGATTGCTTAGTTTCGCTGGATGGCCAACTCTAGGAAGAATCTTGGTGGTTCCAAACTTATTACATTTAAAGAATGACAGAGGCCACTGTGTTCTTGGGGACCTTCAATGCTGCAGAAATGTTTTGGTCCCTTCCCCAGATCTGTGCCTCGACACAATCCTGTCTCGGAGCTCTATGGACAATTCCTTCGACTTCATGTCTTGTTTTTTGCTCTGATATGCACTGTCAACTGTGGGACCTCATATAGACAGGTGAGTGCCTTTCCAAATTATGTCCAATCAATAGAATTTACCACAGGTGGACTCCAATCAAGTTGTAGAAACATCTCAAAGATGATCAATGTAAACAGGATGCAACTGAGCTCAATTTCAAGTCTCATAGCAGAGGGTCTGAATACTTATGTAAATAAGGTATTTCTGTTTTTTATTTTTAATAAATGTGCACAAATTTGCTTTGTCATTATGGACTATTGTGTGTAGATTGATGAGGAAAATGTTTTATTTAATCAGTTTTAGAATAAGGCTGTAACGTTACAAAATGTGTAAAACGGTCAAGAGGTCTGAATACTTCCTGAATGCGCTGAACATCGACTGGTGTTTCCATCAATGAATAAAAAACATTCCGTTGCAATGCGATTGTTTTTCTCCCGGTCAATTTGACCGGGACATATTTTATTTATCTGCTTTTCTTTTCTTTTTTTCATCGGCTAAAAGACGTCAACTACTGGCAAACTGAAACCCTGCATGTAGAAATACACCACAACTACTGGCAAACTGAAACCCTGCATGTAGAAATACACCACAACTACTGGCAAACTGAAACCCTGCATGTAGAAATACACCACAACTACTGGCAAACTGAAACCCTGCATGTAGAAATACACCACAACTACTGGCAAACTGAAACCCTGCATGTAGAAATACACCACAACTACTGGCAAACTGAAACCCTGCATGTAGAAATACACCACAACTACTGGCAAACTGAAACCCTGCATGTAGAAATACACCACAACTACTGGCAAACTGAAACCCTGCATGTAGAAATACACCACAACTACTGGCAAACTGAAACCCTGCATGTAGAAATACACCACAACTACTGGCAAACTGAAACCCTGCATGTAGAAATACACCACAACTACTGGCAAACTGAAACCCTGCATGTAGAAATACACCACAACTACTGGCAAACTGAAACCCTGCATGTAGAAATACACCACAACTACTGGCAAACTGAAACCCTGCATGTAGAAATACACCACAACTACTGGCAAACTGAAACCCTGCATGTAGAAATACACCACAACTACTGGCAAACTGAAACCCTGCATGTAGAAATACACCACAACTACTGGCAAACTGAAACCCTGCATGTAGAAATACACCACAACTACTGGCAAACTGAAACCCTGCATGTAGAAATACACCACAACTACTGGCAAACTGAAACCCTGCATGTAGAAATACACCACAACTACTGGCAAACTGAAACCCTGCATGTAGAAATACACCACAACTACTGGCAAACTGAAACCCTGCATGTAGAAATACACCACAACTACTGGCAAACTGAAACCCTGCATGTAGAAATACACCACAACTACTGGCAAACTGAAACCCTGCATGTAGAAATACACCACAACTACTGGCAAACTGAAACCCTGCAGGTAGAAATACACCACAACTACTGGCAAACTGAAACCCTGCATGTAGAAATACACCACAACTACTGGCAAACTGAAACCCTGCAGGTAGAAATACACCACAACTACTGGCAAACTGAAACCCTGCATGTAGAAATACACCACAACTACTGGCAAACTGAAACCCTGCAGGTAGAAATACACCACAACTACTGGCAAACTGAAACCCTGCATGTAGAAATACACCACAACTACTGGCAAACTGAAACCCTGCATGTAGAAATACACCACAACTACTGGCAAACTGAAACCCTGCATGTAGAAATACACCACAACTACTGGCAAACTGAAACCCTGCATGTAGAAATACACCACAACTACTGGCAAACTGAAACCCTGCATGTAGAAATACACCACAACTACTGGCAAACTGAAACCCTGCAGGTAGAAATACACCACAACTACTGGCAAACTGAAACCCTGCATGTAGAAATACACCACAACTACTGGCAAACTGAAACCCTGCAGGTAGAAATACACCACAACTACTGGCAAACTGAAACCCTGCATGTAGAAATACACCACAACTACTGGCAAACTGAAACCCTGCATGTAGAAATACACCACAACTACTGGCAAACTGAAACCCTGCATGTAGAAATACACCACAACTACTGGCAAACTGAAACCCTGCATGTAGAAATACACCACAACTACTGGCAAACTGAAACCCTGCATGTAGAAATACACCACAACTACTGGCAAACTGAAACCCTGCATGTAGAAATACACCACAACTACTGGCAAACTGAAACCCTGCATGTAGAAATACACCACAACTACTGGCAAACTGAAACCCTGCATGTAGAAATACACCACAACTACTGGCAAACTGAAACCCTGCATGTAGAAATACACCACAACTACTGGCAAACTGAAACCCTGCATGTAGAAATACACCACAACTACTGGCAAACTGAAACCCTGCATGTAGAAATACACCACAACTACTGGCAAACTGAAACCCTGCATGTAGAAATACACCACAACTACTGGCAAACTGAAACCCTGCATGTAGAAATACACCACAACTACTGGCAAACTGAAACCCTGCATGTAGAAATACACCACAACTACTGGCAAACTGAAACCCTGCATGTAGAAATACACCACAACTACTGGCAAACTGAAACCCTGCATGTAGAAATACACCACAACTACTGGCAAACTGAAACCCTGCATGTAGAAATACACCACAACTACTGGCAAACTGAAACCCTGCATGTAGAAATACACCACAACTACTGGCAAACTGCAACCCTGCAGGTAGAAATACACCACAACTACTGGCAAACTGAAACCCTGCATGTAGAAATACACCACAACTACTGGCAAACTGAAACCCTGCAGGTAGAAATACACCACAACTACTGGCAAACTGCAACCCTGCATGTAGAAATACACCACAACTACTGGCAAACTGAAACCCTGCATGTAGAAATACACCACAACTACTGGCAAACTGAAACCCTGCATGTAGAAATACACCACAACTACTGGCAAACTGAAACCCTGCATGTAGAAATACACCACAACTACTGGCAAACTGAAACCCTGCATGTAGAAATACACCACAACTACTGGCAAACTGCAACCCTGCAGGTAGAAATACACCACAACTACTGGCAAACTGAAACCCTGCATGTAGAAATACACCACAACTACTGGCAAACTGAAACCCTGCAGGTAGAAATACACCACAACTACTGGCAAACTGAAACCCTGCAGGTAGAAATACACCACAACTACTGGCAAACTGAAACCCTGCATGTAGAAATACACCACAACTACTGGCAAACTGAAACCCTGCAGGTAGAAATACACCACAACTACTGGCAAACTGAAACCCTGCATGTAGAAATACACCACAACTACTGGCAAACTGAAACCCTGCAGGTAGAAATACACCACAACTACTGGCAAACTGAAACCCTGCAGGTAGAAATACACCACAACTACTGGCAAACTGAAACCCTGCATGTAGAAATACACCACAACTACTGGCAAACTGAAACCCTGCAGGTAGAAATACACCACAACTACTGGCAAACTGAAACCCTGCATGTAGAAATACACCACAACTACTGGCAAACTGAAACCCTGCATGTAGAAATACACCACAACTACTGGCAAACTGAAACCCTGCATGTAGAAATACACCACAACTACTGGCAAACTGAAACCCTGCATGTAGAAATACACCACAACTACTGGCAAACTGAAACCCTGCATGTAGAAATACACCACAACTACTGGCAAACTGAAACCCTGCATGTAGAAATACACCACAACTACTGGCAAACTGAAACCCTGCATGTAGAAATACACCACAACTACTGGCAAACTGAAACCCTGCAGGTAGAAATACACCACAACTACTGGCAAACTGAAACCCTGCATGTAGAAATACACCACAACTACTGGCAAACTGAAACCCTGCAGGTAGAAATACACCACAACTACTGGCAAACTGAAACCCTGCATGTAGAAATACACCACAACTACTGGCAAACTGAAACCCTGCATGTAGAAATACACCACAACTACTGGCAAACTGAAACCCTGCATGTAGAAATACACCACAACTACTGGCAAACTGAAACCCTGCATGTAGAAATACACCACAACTACTGGCAAACTGAAACCCTGCATGTAGAAATACACCACAACTACTGGCAAACTGAAACCCTGCATGTAGAAATACACCACAACTACTGGCAAACTGAAACCCTGCATGTAGAAATACACCACAACTACTGGCAAACTGAAACCCTGCATGTAGAAATACACCACAACTACTGGCAAACTGAAACCCTGCATGTAGAAATACACCACAACTACTGGCAAACTGAAACCCTGCATGTAGAAATACACCACAACTACTGGCAAACTGAAACCCTGCATGTAGAAAT
>NC_092149.1:6139510-6154510 GCF_045791955.1 Oncorhynchus clarkii lewisi | reverse complement strand
ACCAGAAACAGTGGTCAAAGGCAAACACCTGTGGGACAGGACAAAGAAGGATCAACACACACACACACACACACACACACACACACACACACACACACACACACACACACACACACACACACACACACACACACACACACACACACACACACACACACACACACACACACACACACAGCAAGCTCCTGTCTGAGCATGTTGTAGTGTATCTACCTAAAGGAGGTAGTGGAACACTATGGCAGACACACACCTACAGACACTATGACAGACACACACACACAGACACAATGACAGACATACATCTACATACACTATAACAGACACACACCTACAGACACTATGGCAGATACACGCCTACAGACACTATTACAGACACACACCTACAGACACTATGACAGACACACACCTACAGACACTATGGCAGATACACACACGCCTACAGACACACACCTACAGACACTATGACAGACACACACCTACAGACACTATGACAAACTTATTGGACTGTTTCAAGACAACCTACAACACATCAGATGTCTGTTGTCTGTGTGAAAGAGAGACAGAGACAGAGAGAGACAGAGAGAGAGAGAGGCAGAGAGAGAGAGAGGCAGAGAGAGAGAGAGAGAAAGAGAGGCAGAGAGAGAGAGAGAGAGACAGAGACAGAGAGAGACAGAGAGAGAGAGAGGCAGAGAGAGAGAGAGAGAGAAAGAGAGAGAGTGTTGTTGACTGAGGCAATGCTAGTTGTCGTGACGGGGCCTCAGCAGCCCAGGGACTGCACCCCAAATGGCATCCTATTCCTTATGGGCTCTCTGTTCAAAAGTGGTGCACTGTACAGGGAATAGGGTGCCAGTATTTAGTCAGCCACCAATTGTGCAAGTTCTCCCACTTAAAAAGATGAGAGAGGCCTGTAATTTTCATCATAGGTACACTTCAACTATGACAGACAAAATGAGAAAAAAAATCCAGAAAATCACATTGTAGGATTTGTAATTAATTAATTTGCAAATTATGGTGGAAAATAAGTATTTGGTCACCTACAAACAAGCAAGATTTCTGACACTCACAGACCTATAACTTCTACTTTAAGAGGCTCCTCTGTCCTCCAATCGTTACCTGTATTAATGGCACCTGTTTGAACTTGTTATCAGTATAAAAGACACCTGTCCACAACCTCAAACAGTCACACTTCAAACTCCACTGTGGCCAAGACCAAAGAGCTGTCAAAGGACACCAGAAACAAAATTGTAGACCTGCACCAGGCTGGGAAGACTGAATCTGCAATAGGTAAGCAGCTTGGTTTGAAGAAATCAACTGTGGGAGCTATTATTAGGAAATGGAAGACATACAAGACCACTGATAATCTCCCTCGATCTGGGGCTCCACGCAAGATCTCACCTCGTGGGGTCAAAATGATCACAAGAACCACACGGGGGGACCTAGTGAATGACCTGCAGAAAGCTGGGACCAAAGTAACAAAGCCTACCATCAGTAACACACTACGCCGCCAGGGACTCAAATCCTGCAGTGCCAGACGTGTCCCCCTGCTTAAGCCAGTACATGTCCAGGCCCGTCTGAAGTTTGCTAGAGAGCATTTGGATGATCCAGAAGAAGATTGGGAGAATGTCATATGGTCAGATGAAACCAAAATATAACTTTTTGGTAAAAACTCAACTCGTCGTATTTGGAGGACAAAGAATGCCGAGTTGCATCCAAAGAACACCATACCTACTGTGAAGCATGGAGGTGGAAACATCATGCTTTGGGGCTGTTTTTCTGCAAAGGACCAGGACGACTGATCCGTGTAAAGGAAAGAATGAACGGGGCCATGTATCGTGAGATTTTGAGTGAAAACCTCCTTCCATCAGCAAGGGCATTGAAGATGAAACGTGGCTGGGTCTTGCAGCATGACAATGATCCCAAACACACCGCCCGGGCAACGAAGGAGTGGCTTCGTAAGAAGCATTTCAAGGTCCAGGAGTGGCCTAGCCAGTCTCCAGATCTCATATCAACCCCATAGAAAACCTTTGGAGGGAGTTGAAAGTCCGTGTTTCCCGGCAACAGCCCCAAAACATCACTGCTCTAGAGGAGATCTGCATGGAGGAATGGGCCAAAATACCAGCAACAGTGTGTGAAAACCTTGTGAAGACTTACAGAAAACGTTTGACCTCTGTCATTGCCAACAAAGGGTATATAACAAAGTATTGAGATAAACTTTTGTTATTGACCAAATACTTATTTTCCACCATAATTTGCAAATAAATTAATAAAAAATCCTACAATGTGATTTTCTGGATTTTTTTCCCTCATTTTGCCTGTCATAGTTGAAGTGTACCTTTGATGAACATTACAGGCCTCTCTCATATTTTTAAGTGGGAGAACTTGCACAATTGGTGGCTGACTAAATACTTTTTTGCCCCACTGTATGCTCCAGGCTCCATGCTGGCCTGGTCTGCTGGCCTGGTCTGTTTGGCAGACAGACAGTGGTAGTTGGATGTTGGAGTTAAATGAATTCATAAATCAGGGTCACGGCTCCACAGTAGACATTCCAGCTCCCAGTGACCCGTCTCCACGGCAACCTGGCTGGAGTCGTTCCTGGAGTTGCAGGCTGTGTGTATATTACACACAGTGTGTGAACTGTTTGTGTGTGTGTGTGTGTGTGTGTGTGTGTGTGTGTGTGTGTGTGTGTGTGTGTGTGAGAGAGAGAGAGAGAGCCACCTGTGTTTGCTCACAGCTGTAAGTGGATGAATGGATGGCATAGAAATTATACTCTCTGGTCTAGACCCCTCTCTCTGGTCTAGACCCTCTCTGGTCTAGACCCCCTCTCTGGTCTAGGCCCCCTCTCTGGTCTAGACCCCCTCTCTGGTCTAGGCCCTCTCTCTGGTCTAGGCCCTCTCTCTGGTCTAGATCCTCTCTGGTCTAGACCCTCTCTGGTCTAGACCCCCTCTCTGGTCTAGACTCCCTCTCTGGTCTAGGCCATCTCTCTGGTCTAGGCCCTCTCTCTGGTCTAGGCCCTCTCTCTGGTCTAGACCCTCTCTCTAGTCTAGACACCCTCTCTATAGTCTAGACACCCTCTCTATAGTCTAGACACCCTCTCTATAGTCTAGACACCCTCTCTAGTCTAGACCCTCTCTCTAGTCTAGACCCTCTCTCTAGTCTAGACCCTCTCTCTAGTCTAGACACCATCTCTAGTCTGGACACCATCTCTAGTCTAGACCCCCTCTCTAGTCTAGACACCATCTCTAGTCTAGACCCTCTCTCTAGTCTAGACACCCTCTCTAGTCTAGACCCTCTAGTCTAGACCCTCTCTGTAGTCTAGACCCTCTCTGTAGTCTAGACACCCTCTCTCTAGTCTAGACACCCTCTCTAGTCTAGACACCCTCTCTCGTCTAGCCTCGTGCTGCAGACTCCCACACTACTAGACCCTCTCTCTAGTCTAGACCCTCTCTCTAGTCTAGACCCTCTCTCTAGTCTAGACACCATCTCTAGTCTAGACACCATCTCTAGTCTAGACCATCTCTCTAGTCTAGACACCATCTCTAGTCTAGACCCTCTCTCTAGTCTAGACACCCTCTCTAGTCTAGACCCTCTCTGTAGTCTAGACCCTCTCTGTAGTCTAGACCCTCTCTGTAGTCTAGACCCTCTCTGTAGTCTAGACCCTCTCTGTAGTCTAGACCCTCTCTCTAGTCTAGACACCATCTCTAGTCTAGACCCTCTCTGTAGTCTAGACCCTCTCTGTAGTCTAGACCCTCTCTGTAGTCTAGACCCTCTCTGTAGTCTAGACCCTTTCTCTAGTCTAGACACCCTCTCTAGTCTAGACACCCTCTCTAGTCTAGACCCTCTCTCGTCTAGCCTCGTGCTGCAGACTCCCACACTACTAGACCCTCCTTGAATTAGAGGGATTCAACTGGCTCCAATAGTTCAGGGGCTGTACAGTATGTATCTAGTGTCAGAGTGCTGAGGGGCTGTATGTATCTAGTGTCAGAGTGCTTAGGGGCTGTATGTATCTAGTGTCTCATAGTGCTGATTTAGGATCAGTTTTGCCTTTTAGATAATAATAATAATAAATACGATGGACAGGGGGACCTGATCCTAGATCAGCACTCCTACTCTGAGACGTTTGGTATACAAACCAATATATTTTTATTAAAAGTTGTTATTCTGATCCTTTATTTTTAATTATATATTTTTTACTTATCAATTTTTTCTTACAGTGCCTTGCGAAAGTATTCGGCCCCCTTGAACTTTGCGACCTTTTGCCACATTTCAGGCTTCAAACATAAAGATATAAAACTAGAAGAATCAACAACAATAATAATTTTGCACGCCCAATTTTTCAGTTTTTGATTTGTTAAAAAAGTTTGAAATATCCAATAAATGTGATTGTGTCCCACTTGTTGTTGATTCTTCACAAAAAAATACAGTTTTATATCTTTATGTTTGAAGCCTGAAATGTGGCAAAAGGTCGCAAAGTTCAAGGGGGCCGAATACTTTCGCAAGGCACTGTTAAACTGCATTGTTGGTTAAGGGCTTGTAAGTCAGCATTTCACTGTAAGTCTACACTTGTTGTATTTGGCATGTGACAGATTACATTTGATCTGATTTGATTTAACTTAAGCCATTTTTCTTCCCAGGTCTGATAGACAGAGCTCCTCTATAGTCACGGATGGGGACGGCCACTGAAGGGGTCTGATAGACAGAGCTCCTCTATAGTCACGGATGGGGACGGCCACTGAAGGGGTCTGATAGACAGAGCTCCTCTATAGTCACGGATGGGGACGGCCACTGAAGGGGTCTGATAGACAGAGCTCCTCTATAGTCACGGATGGGGACGGCCACTGAAGGGGTCTGATAGACAGAGCTCCTCTATAGTCACGGATGGGGACGGCCACTGAAGGGGTCTGATAGACAGAGCTCCTCTATAGTCACGGATGGGGACGACCACTGAAGGGGTCTGATAGACAGAGCTCCTCTATAGTCACGGATGGGGACGGCCACTGAAGGGGTCTGATAGACAGAGCTCCTCTATAGTCACGGATGGGGACGACCAGTGAAGGGGTCTGATAGACAGAGCTCCTCTATAGTCACGGATGGGGACGGCCACTGAAGGGGTCTGATAGACAGAGCTCCTCTATAGTCACGGATGGGGACGGCCACTGAAGGGGTCTGATAGACAGAGCTCCTCTATAGTCACGGATGGGGACGGCCACTGAAGGGGTCTGATAGACAGAGCTCCTCTATAGTCACGGATGGGGACGACCACTGAAGGGGTCTGATAGACAGAGCTCCTCTATAGTCACGGATGGGGACGGCCACTGAAGGGGTCTGATAGACAGAGCTCCTCTATAGTCACGGATGGGGACGACCACTGAAGGGGTCTGATAGACAGAGCTCCTCTATAGTCACGGATGGGGACGACCACTGAAGGGGTCTGATAGACAGAGCTCCTCTATAGTCACGGATGGGGACGACCACTGAAGGGGTCTGATAGACAGAGCTCCTCTATAGTCACGGATGGGGACGGCCACTGAAGGGGTCTGATAGGGAGAGCTCCTCGACAGACAGACAGACAGACAGACAGACAGACAGACAGACATAACAGACAGACAGACAGACAGACAGACAGACAGACAGACAGAGTTTGAGGGGAAACTCATTTGAAGTTGTATTCAGGATTTAGCAGACCAGGCAGTCATTTCTGCTAGAGTGCCTGGCTAAAGCTCAGAGGACAGATATGAATCAGCACGATGAGACACGGCCCCACGACTGAACCCAAAAACCCCCAGAATGTGTTCAACTCTGCTCCCGAACGCCTTTCAACTAGTCACCATCCACCAGAGAGAGTGTGGGGACGGGGGTAGGGAGGTGGTGAGGGGGAGCTGCACTCCAACAACGCAGCTCTGAATACACACACACACACACACACACACACACACACACACACACACACACACTGGGCCAGTGTTCCTGCTCATTCCTCCCTCTCATTGTGGATCTCTTTGTGGATGTTCACCAGATTTTCGAGAGCTGACACGTTCACACAGACGTCTATCTGGCTCCCTGCCGCAGACCAACCAAACCACTGACAGCCCAGTCGTTACACACACTGTGGGGCTGGGCGATGTATCAAATTCATTACAATGTATGTTTTTGGCGCGATATTTCAAATGCCTGTATATTTATTTATCTTCACGAGTGTTTTATGTCCGCTTGTTCTCATGTTGTCTTTTTGGTCGCGTCTCCTTCGCTCCTTCTGTGCTGTGTCCCATTTACACCAGAGATCGGTACATAATGACGAGATCCACGTCTCCGCCCTAACAATGGGAGTCGTTGTCCCAGAGGCAGGAAGGCAGGCGACAAGCTTAGGTTAAAAATAAACCCATTGAAATGCATTTGGGTTTATTTTGGACAGATTTTAGCGAGAGTAAAACCTCTCACTTCGCATATTCTTCTCTGTTTACACACCTGCCATCCTATAGTTTAGACAGATTAACTACATGTCATACTGTACCTTAGATTAACTACATGTCATACTGTACCTTAGATTAACTACATGTCATACTGCACTTTAGACAGATTAACTACATGTCATACTGTACTTTAGACAGATTAACTACATGTCATACTGTACCTTAGACAGATTAACTACATGTCATACTGTACCTTAGATTAACTACATGTCATACTGTACCTTAGATTAACTACATGTCATACTGTACCTTAGACAGATTAACTACATGTCATACTGTACTTTAGACAGATTAACTACATGTCATACTGTACCTTAGATTAACTACATGTCATACTGTACCTTAGATTAACTACATGTCATAATGTACTTTAGACAGATTAACTACATGTCATACTGTACCTTAGACAGATTAACTACATGTCATACTGTACCTTAGATTAACTACATGTCATACTGTACCTTAGATTAACTACATGTCATACTGTACCTTAGATTAACTACATGTCATACTGTACCTTAGACAGATTAACTACATGTCATACTGTACCTTAGACAGATTAACTACATGTCATACTGTACCTTAGACAGATTAACTACATGTCGTACTGTACCTTAGACAGATTAACTACATGTCATACTGTACCTTAGACAGATTAACTACATGTCATACTGTACCTTAGACAGATTAACTACATGTTATACTGTACCGCAGACAGATTAACTACATGTTATACTGTACCTTAGACAGATTAACTACATGTCATACTGTACCTTAGACAGATTAACTACATGTCATACTGTACCTTAGACAGATTAACTACATGTCATACTGTACCTTAGACAGATTAACGACATGTCATACTGTACTTTAGACAGATTAACTACATGTCATACTGTACCTTAGATTAACTACATGTCGTACTGTACTTTAGACAGATTAACTACATGTCATACTGTACCTTAGACAGATTAACTACATGTCATACTGTACCTTAGATTAACTACATGTCATACTGTACCTTAGACAGATTAACTACATGTCATACTGTACCTTAGACAGATTAACTACATGTTATACTGTACCTTAGATTAACTACATGTCGTACTGTACTTTAGACAGATTAACTACATGTCATACTGTACCTTAGACAGATTAACTACATGTCATACTGTACCTTAGACAGATTAACTACATGTCATACTGTACCTTAGACAGATTAACTACATGTCATACTGTACCTTAGACATATTAACTACATGTCATACTGTACCTTAGACAGATTAACTACATGTCATACTGTATCTTAGACAGATTAACTACATGTCATACTGTACCTTAGACAGATTAACTACATGTCATACTGTACCTTAGACAGATTAACTACATGTCATACTGTACCTTAGACAGATTAACTACATGTCATACTGTACCTTAGACAGATTAACTACATGTCATACTGTACCTTAGACAGATTAACTACATGTCATACTGTACCTTAGACATATTAACTACATGTCATACTGTACCTTAGACAGATTAACTACATGTCATACTGTATCTTAGACAGATTAACTACATGTCATACTGTACCTTAGACAGATTAACTACATGTCATACTGTACCTTAGACAGATTAACTACATGTCATACTGTACCTTAGACAGATTAACTACATGTCATACTGTACCTTAGACAGATTAACTACATGTCATACTGTACTTTAGACAGATTAACTACATGTCATACTGTACCTTAGACAGATTAACTACATGTTATACTGTACCTTAGATTAACTACATGTTATACTGTACCTTAGACAGATTAACTACATGTCATACTGTACCTTAGACAGATTAACTACATGTCATACTGTACCTTAGACAGATTAACTACATGTCATACTGTACCTTAGACAGATTAACTACATGTCATACTGTACTTTAGACAGATTAACTACATGTCATACTGTACCTTAGACAGATTAACTACATGTCATACTGTACCTTAGACAGATTAACTACATGTCATACTGTACCTTAGACAGATTAACTACATGTTATACTGTACCTTAGACAGATTAACTACATGTCATACGGTACCGTAGACAGATTAACTACATGTCATACTGTACCTTAGACAGATTAACTACATGTCATACTGTACCTTGGACAGATTAACTACATGTTATACTGTACCTTAGACAGATTAACTACATGCCATACTGTACTTTAGACAGATTAACTACATGTCATACTGTACCTTAGACAGATTAACTACATGTCATACTGTACCTTAGACAGATAAACTACATGTTATACTGTACCTTAGACAGATTAACTACATGTTATACTGTACCTTAGACAGATTAACTACATGCCATACTGTACCTTAGACAGATTAACTACATGTCATACTGTACCTTAGACAGATTAACTACATGTCATACTGTACCTTAGACAGATTAACTACATGTCATACTGTACCTTAGACAGATTAACTACATGTCATACTGTACCTTAGACATATTAACTACATGTCATACTGTACCTTAGACAGATTAACTACATGTCATACTGTACCTTAGACAGATTAACTACATGTTATACTGTACCTTAGACAGATTAACTACATGTCATACTGTACCTTAGACAGATTAACTACATGTTATACTGTACCTTAGATTAACTACATGTCATACTGTACCTTAGACAGATTAACTACATGTCATACTGTACCTTAGACAGATTAACTACATGTCATACTGTACCTTAGACAGATTAACTACATGTCATACTGTACCTTAGACAGATTAACTACATGTCATACTGTACCTTAGACAGATTAACTACATGTCATACTGTACCTTAGACAGATTAACTACATGTTATACTGTACTTTATATTAACTACATGTCATACTGTACCTTAGACAGATTAACTACATGTCATACTGTACCTTAGACAGATTAACTACATGTTATACTGTACCTTAGATTAACTACATGTCATACTGTACCTTAGATTAACTACATGTCATACTGTACTTTAGACAGATTAACTACATGTTATACTGTACCTTAGATTAACTACATGTCATACTGCACCTTAGATTAACTACATGTCATACTGTACTTTAGACAGATTAACTACATGTCATACTGTACCTTAGATTAACTACATGTCATACTGTACCTTAGACAGATTAACTACATGTCATACTGTACCTTAGACAGATTAACTACATGTCATACTGTACTTTAGACAGATTAACTACATGTCATACTGTACCTTAGACAGATTAACTACATGTCATACTGTACCTTAGACAGATTAACTACATGTCATACTGTACCTTAGACAGATTAACTACATGTTATACTGTACCTTAGATTAACTACATGTCATACTGTACCTTAGACAGATTAACTACATGTCATACTGTACCTTAGACAGATTAACTACATGTCATACTGTACTTTAGACAGATTAACTACATGTCATACTGTACCTTAGACAGATTAACTACATGTCATACTGTACCTTAGACAGATTAACTACATGTTATACTGTACCTTAGACAGATTAACTACATGTCATACTGTACCTTAGACAGATTAACTACATGTCATACTGTACCTTAGACAGATTAACTACATGTCATACTGTACTTTAGACAGATTAACTACATGTCATACTGTACCTTAGACAGATTAACTACATGTCATACTGTACCTTAGACAGATTAACTACATGTTATACTGTACCTTAGACAGATTAACTACATGTCATACTGTACCTTAGATTGTTTCCTGGAGGTAGAGGAGCAGATGGAACCATGATGAACAGATTCAGGATGGGAGGATGGAGGAGAGGAGACCCAGGGGTCCATCAACAACACCATGAGAGAGAGAGAGACAGAGAGACAGAGAGAGAGACAGAGAGAGAGACAGAGAGAGAGACAGAGAGAGAGAGAGAGAGAGAGACAGAGAGAGACAGAGAGAGACAGAGAGCGAGAAAGAGAGAGAGAGAGAGAGAGACAGAGAGAGACAGAGAGAGAGACAGAGAGAGAGACAGAGAGAGAGACAGAGAGAGAGACAGAGAGAGAGAGAGGGAGAGACAGAGAGAGAGACAGAGAGAGAGACAGAGAGAGAGAGACAGAGAGAGAGAGAGAGAGAGAGAGAGAGAGAGAGAGAGAGAGAGAGAGACAGAGAGAGAGACAGAGAGAGAGAGACAGAGAGAGAGAGACCATGGTTAGCATTAAAACAATTAGCATTAAAACACTGTTAACTGTTACCTCTCTCTCTTATGTTCACTTTCAAGTTCACGTCCACAGTGAAATGCCTTTTTAACAAACTCTAAACCCAACAATGTGGTACTAAAAATAACAAGGTAGAACAAAAACACAGGAGAAATAAAAATAAGAAATAAAAAGAACAGGAGAAAGTAAGTAGCTGTAAACAGGGTCAGTTCATTACCATATTAACAATGTACAGGGACACTGGAGTGATGGAGGTAGATATGTAGAGGGGTAAACATACTATATACAGGGTCAGTTCAGTACCATATTAACAATGTACAGGGACACTGGAGTGATGGAGGTAGATATGTAGAGGGGTAAACATACTATATACAGGGTCAGTTCAGTACCATATTAACAATGTACAGGGACACTGGAGTGATAGAGGTAGATATGTAGAGGGGTAAACATACTATATACAGGGTCAGTTCAGTACCATATTAACAATGTACAGGGACACTGGAGTGATGGAGGTAGATATGTAGAGGGGTAAACATACTATATACAGGGTCAGTTCAGTACCATATTAACAATGTACAGGGATACTGGAGTGATAGAGGTAGATATGTAGAGGGGTAAACATACTATATACAGGGTCAGTTCAGTACCATATTAACAATGTACAGGGACACTGGAGTGATAGAGGTAGATATGTAGAGGGGTAAACATACTATATACAGGGTCAGTTCAGTACCATATTAACAATGTACAGGGATACTGGAGTGATAGAGGTAGATATGTAGAGGGGTAAACATACTATAAACAGGGTCAGTTCAGTACCATATTAACAATGTACAGGGACACTGGAGTGATAGAGGTAGATATGTAGAGGGGTAAGGTGACTATATACAGGGTCAGTTCAGTACCATATTAACAATGTGCAGGGATACTGGAGTGATAGAGGTAGATATGTAGAGGGGTAAACATACTATAAACAGGGTCAGTTCAGTACCATATTAACAATGTACAGGGACACTGGAGTGATAGAGGTAGATATGAGGAGGTGTAAGGTGACTAGGCATCAGGATATATGATAAACAGAGTAACAGCAGTGTAAATGATGACTGTATCTGAATGTGTGTGTGTAGTCAGTATAAATGTGTGTGCATGTTGTGTGTGTGTAGAGTCAGTATAAATGTGTGTGCATGTTGTGTGTGTGTGAGCAGAGAGAGAGGGAAGAGACAGCAGAGAGATCAAAAATAGATATGGAGAGAGAGAGAGAGAGAGTGAGAACGGGAAAGAGGAGAAATAGAAAGAGAGAGAGAGAGAGAGAGAGAGAGAGAGAGAGAGAGAAAGGGAAAGAGAGGAGAAATAGAGAGGAGAGAGAGAGTGAGAAAGGGAAAGAGAAAGAGAGAGAGAAAAAAGAGAGAGTGAGAATGGGAAAGAGGAGAAAGAGCGAGAGAGAAAGGGAAAGAGGAGAAAGAGCGAGAGAGAAAGAGAGAGAGAGAGAGAGAGAGAGAGAGAGAGAGAGAGAGAGAGCAGATGCAACTCTCACAGTAGGAATCCTTTGTTGTCTACATTGACCCAAAAGATCACACTGAAATGGAAATGTATTAGTCTCTAGCCAGGCTATACTTTGGGACATTGACAACTAAGTGACATCACAATAGAGCAGGTGTTTACAACATACCGGTATAGAGCGATGTCATAACCACATAGAAAACTAAGTGACATCACAATAGAGCAGGTGTTTACAACATACCGGTATGATGTCATAACCACATTTAAAAAATTCCCTCATCCATCCAACTACTATAATTCACTTCACACATCACTGCTGTAGTCATTTTTCTTCTTTCATTCCTCTCGTTCATTCATTCACTCCCTCGCTCAATTATTGAGGTCCAGGCAGGCGTTGTTTCTGGTGCTGCCTGCTGTGAAAGGCCTCATAAATGGGGCGGTGGAGCGTGAGGAAGGGAAGAGATTTAGGATTCGATGTCCCACTGACTCTGTTGGGTAAACTAGACTAAAGCCTGGGGACTTAACCAGGGAGGCTGGGGAAGGGAGGGAGGCTGGACTCCGCTCTGTGTGTGTGTGTGCCTGCCAGGGAGGTTAGGATAGAGGATGGCTGTAGATTACCACTACACAGAATATGTCCAGTGACACCCAGCAGTCAGGACAATAAGGAATATGGAATAATTTCTTAGTCAACCTTGTGTTATTTTTCTTTGTGTTCTGGAACGTAGCCCTGTTTCTTTGTGTTCTGGAACGTAGCCCTGTCTCTTTGTGTTCTGGAACGTAGCCCTGTTTCTTTGTGTTCTGGAACGTAGCCCTGTCTCTTTGTGTTCTGGAACGTAGCCCTGTTTCTTTGTGTTCTGGAACGTAGCCCTGTTTCTTTGTGTTCTGGAACGTAGCCCTGTTTCTTTGTGTTCTGGAACGTCGCCCTGTCTCTTTGTGTTCTGGAACGTAGCCCTGTCTCTTTGTGTTCTGGAACGTAGCCCTGTTTCTTTGTGTTCTGGAACGTAGCCCTGTTTCTTTGTGGTCTGGAACGTAGCCCAGTCTCTTTGTGTTCTGGAACGTAGCCCTGTTTCTTTGTGTTCTGGAACGTAGCCCTGTTTCTTTGTGTTCTGGAACGTAGCCCTGTTTCTTTGTGTTCTGGAACGTAGCCCTGTTTCTTTGTGTTCTGGAACGTAGCCCTGTTTCTTTGTGTTCTGGAACGTCGCCCTGTCTCTTTGTGGTCTGGAACGTAGCCCAGTCTCTTTGTGTTCTGGAACGTAGCCCTGTCTCTTTGTGGTCTGGAACGTAGCCCAGTCTCTTTGTGGTCTGGAACGTAGCCCAGTTTCTTTGTGTTCTGGAACGTAGCCCTGTTTCTTTGTGTTCTGGAACGTAGCCCTGTTTCTTTGTGTTCTGGAACGTAGCCCTGTTTATTTGTGTTCTGGAACGTAGCCCTGTCTCTTTGTATTCTGGAACGTAGCCCTGTCTCTTTGTGTTCTGGAACGTAGCCCTGTTTCTTTGTGTTCTGGAATGTAGCCCTGTTTCTTTGTGTTCTGGAACGTAGCCCTGTTTCTTTGTGTTCTGGAACGTAGCCCTGTTTCTTTGTGTTCTGGAACGTAGCCCTGTTTCTTTGTGTTCTGGAACGTCGCCCTGTCTCTTTGTGGTCTGGAACGTAGCCCTGTCTCTTTGTGTTCTGGAACGTAGCCCTGTCTCTTTGTGGTCTGGAATGTAGCCCAGTCTCTTTGTGGTCTGGAACGTAGCCCAGTTTCTTTGTGTTCTGGAACGTAGCCCTGTTTCTTTGTGTTCTGGAACGTAGCCCTGTTTCTTTGTGTTCTGGAACGTAGCCCTGTTTCTTTGTGTTCTGGAACGTAGCCCTGTTTCTTTGTGTTCTGGAACGTAGCCCTGTTTCTTTGTGTTCTGGAACGTAGCCCTGTTTCTTTGTGTTCTGGAACATAGCCCTGTTTCTTTGTGTTCTGGAACGTAGCCCTGTTTCTTTGTGTTCTGGAACGTAGCCCTGTTTCTTTGTGTTCTGGAACGTAGCCCTGTCTCTTTGTGTTCTGGAACGTAGCCCTGTCTCTTTGTGTTCTGGAACGTAGCCCTGTTTCTTTGTGTTCTGGAACGTAGCCCTGTTTCTTTGTGTTCTGGAACGTAGCCCTGTTTCTTTGTGTTCTGGAACGTAGCCCTGTCTCTTTGTGTTCTGGAACGTAGCCCTGTCTCTTTGTGTTCTGGAACGTAGCCCTGTTTCTTTGTGTTCTGGAACGTAGCCCTGTTTCTTTGTGTTCTGGAACGTAGCCCTGTTTCTTTGTGTTCTGGAACGTAGCCCTGCCTTTAATTTATTTTCATTGTTTTCACCTGTGTTGGTTTCTCACCTGGTCTCATCAGCTCCCTGTTTAGTCCAGTTCTTTCTGTTTGTATGGTTGTGAGCTATTGTTTGTTTTTGACTTCCTACCTGTGTTTGACCATTTCCTGCCTGTGACCACGATTCCTGCCAAGGCTAAATAACATGTGCCACGGCCTGCGCGTGAATCTACACCTTGTTCTCCCTGAGTATGCACTACAAACATGACAAACACAGGACTTACTGTTCTTCCCTTGGCAGCTGATCTCACAAGATGCTGGTATCTGGGATGAGAGATAACGCCAAGGCTTCATGGTGTGAAGAGATTGTTTTCTGTCATCAATGATAGCTGAAGAACAACCCTATAGACAAACTATTAGAACTACTAGACTGTTACTAATAACAGACATGAGTCAGCGTGCACAGTATGTCTCTCAGTCCCATGGACAGTCTACCTGGCAGC